>NC_053501.1:36063894-36363894 GCF_905171775.1 Rana temporaria | reverse complement strand
CCAGTTTCGTCCAGCGTAAATATGCGCCTACGCTACGCCGGTGTAGGAAAGTTACGTCGGTCGAAAGAAGCCTAATTTCAGGCATATCTAGTTCTGTGGGTACGGCGCATAGATACGGCGCCGCAAATATACACTTACGCCGCGCATCTCGAGATACGCCGGCGTAACTTCTTTGTGAATCTGGGCCTATGTTCTTACAATATAAATATTTAATTAAAATTGGCAAAATAAATTTATATGACCCCCTATTTATCAAACTCGCCAACAATATAACAATCTAACGAAAACTCCTTATAAATTCACACTTCTTAATTCCTTTTTAATTACTCCCAGCCAGGACTACATACCATCATTTCAGACAACTAGGAAGTACAGCTGTGAGAAAAAGTTAGCAAACCCTACAAATTCTAAGGATTTCCATATAAATAGCAACTAAATTTCGATCACATCTTAAAATTTGTCTCAACGAAGAGGTCTTAAAACAAACAAAATATTTTATGATGTAATTTCTTTACTAAACAAATATTTTCGACAATTAAAAAAAAAAGAAAATCCATGTAAACCCCTATACTGTATCCAATACCCGAATGTCTTTATTGTTCATAATCTCAGTAAGGAGGTATTTTGCCATTTCCTCCACTACGCAATACAACGATATTTTAAGTTTATGTATATTTTTGCAATCTTCTACCTGAATGCCATATTTCAGATCATGCCACTGCCACTGCATTTCAATGGGACTGAAGTCTGAACAGTCTAAAGCCTCATACACACAATCAGACTTTCATCTGACTTTTCTGTGGATTTTTGTTCGAAGGGCGTTGTCCGTGAACTTGGTAACTTGGTAACACACGGCAGGCTTTTTCAGCCAACAAACACGAACTTAGTGACGTAATAGACGTACTACATGTTTTTTCTGCTCTTTATCGCCACCCTTTGGGCAACTTCTGCTATTCTAATGGGGGAAGAGGGCGCTAGTAAAAAATACCTCTAATGGGGTGTAGAAAACGTGATCCCAAATGGTATATGTGGGAAATGTGTATATGGTACACTCTAATGTCTAAACAATTATAACAAAAAATAGCTTGATTTAACCATATGCAATCACAGTGCTAAAATAGCACACACACTGGTGACCTCAGTGAAAGTCCAAAATAACACTATCCAAATAGTGCGTCTTATTGCAGTACTCAAAACCATATACAAAATTAAATAAAACAGTCCATGTGTGCTTATTGACAAATCCAAACGATCATTGGAGCATGCAAAAACGGATCTTGAGTGTTGCTACAGCCACCACCATTAATACATTTGCACCCGAAGTGATCTTGCTAAAAGGGAGGCTTACCAAAGGCAGTGGACCCCTTTCATATGAATTGGGTCAGATAAGCTGAACAGGTGTTAGTGCCTGCGCACTGATGATAACGTGCAGACTGCAGATTCAATGCCAGTGATGATCAGGATTCCATCCAAAAACATTAACAGAGAGAAAAGCTATAGTGCATGGGTGCTCAACCTGTGGCTCTCCAGCTTTTGCGGAACTACAATTCCCATGAGGCATTGCAAGCCGCTGACAGGTACAAGCATGTCTCCCAAAGGCTGAGGCATTATGGGAATTGTAGTTTTGCAACAGCTGGAGAGCCACAGGTTGAGCACCCATGCTATAGTGCATTACTGTTTATTTTAAAATCACATAACATAAAAAGCTGATTGGCCCCTTACTTGGAGAGTGCCTACCCGGCACTAGGACTGCATGCGTCTAACAGGAACAGTCTAACAGCTGTGCGTCTAACAGCTGTGTGGGTTGCTGTGTGAAGAGGCGCGTTGTTCAATTGCAGCGGCGTGCGGGATCAGCTGGTGTGCTGAGAAAGTGCCAGACTAGCCTCCGACAATTGTTTCGTGGAATACCACGTCATCATACCTGATCGTTTGGATTTGTCAATAAGCACACATGGACTGTTTTATTTAATTTTGTATATGGTTTTGAGTACTGCAATAAGACGCACTATTTGGATAGTGTTTTTTTGGACTTTCACGGAGGTCACCAGTGTGTGTGCTATTTTAGCACAGTGATTGCATATGGTTAAATCAAGCTATTTTTTGTTATAATTGTTTAGACATTAGAGTGTACCATATACACATTTCCCACATATACCATTTGGGATCACGTTTTCTACACCCCATTAGAGGTATTTTTTACTAGCGCCCTCTTCCCCCATTAGATTCCATTGCACAATATATTGTTTATGTTTTGACACAGAGGAGCAGCTGGATATTAAGGAGTAATTCCCAGCTGAGAGCAATTCACTTATCACTAAGTGGTTAATTGATTTCATTAGTGAATTATAATTATACTTAAATAATTTGGCGCGGAAACACATCTCACCTTTATCAACTTCTGCTATTGTTGTCTGATCTTTAGCATTGGTTCTGAGCATGTGTGATTGTACTTTGGACTTTAGTCCGATGGACTTGTGTACACACGATCGGATTAGCCGACGTAGGACATTTGTTGCCGGAAACGTTGTCTGTTCTCACAGCAAACATTTGTTCCAATTAAAAGCAAAAAGTTTGTCAGATGGAGCGTACACACGGTCGGATTGTCTGCTAAAACAAGTCCGTCGGACATTTGTTGTCAAAAAGTCAGATCGTGTACAAGGGCCTTTTAGATATAGAATTCTTCTGTTTATTAATTTACTGCTGTGCTTTAGATCGATGGCATCGTCGCAGATCCAATGTCATTTGAAATTTTGAAATTTAGATCATGAATATCCTGATGGGTGTCAGAATTTTGTATCATTTTTTGCTAGAACTTTTTTGCATGTTACATACTTATACAAATCTCCCCTTATGCAGCTATCGACAAGCTTTGAAATTGCTGCTGGATACTGCTATCCTGGTTGTAGCATTATCAGCATCAGCTTAAGGTGAAGCTCATTTTGTCTGTGCTTCACCTGTGGATCACAGAAGTGTAGTTTGTTCTGCAGTGGCGGTTGGTGAAGTTTTAGGATGGGGCGGACATACTGCACAAGATTACCAGATACTGCGGACATACTGCACAAGATTATCAGATACTGCGGACATACTGCACAAGATTACCAGATACTGCGGACATACTGCACAAGATTACCAGAGACTGCGGACATACTGCACAAGATTACCAGAGACTGCGGACAAACTGCACAAGATTACCAGATACTGCGGACATACTGCATGAGATTACCAGAGACTGCGGACATACTGCATGAGATTACCAGAGACTGCGGACATACTGCATGAGATTACCAGATACTGCGGACATACTGCACGAGATTACCAGATAATTTAGATAACCAGGTAGTTTAAATATGAAAGATAAATTGTTAATATGCGGGGGGGGGGGGCTTGCGGACGCTATTTTGGCCGAACAGTTAAATATATCTTAATAAGGAGTGGGGGGAATGTTATGGCCACTTTTTTCACCAAACATGTTAATTAAAAAAAAGTTAATAAGCGGGGGGGGGGGGGTGCTCATGCTTGCGGTCCTTTTTTAGATTTCTTTATTTATTAAAGAGACATGTTTAAATAAAACATTTTTTTTCTTTTTACTGACTTGGGGGGGGGGGGGGAGGCGGCGCCCCCTATGGATGGGCCGCCACTGCTCATGTGACTCCTGTGACCCATACAGGCTGGGGCATGATCGTGACAATATGGTCAGGGTCTGCCCTTAACCCTGGAGTGGCACCTGGCTCCGCCTCTCAGCAAACCGCAAAGAGCCTGAGCCAGCTGCTCCCGCTTTTTCCCCAGCCCAGCGCTCCAGTGAGTGCAGGGGGGCTGAGCAGAGAGCTGGTGACTGATTCACCAGCTCTCTGCTCACGGATCTCTGAGAAACAAGCGATCAGAGATATTTGATCGCTCGGTTCTCAGTCTTAGGCCCGGTACACACGAGCAAACATGTACGGTGAAACCGGTCCGTCGGACCGTTTTCACCGTACATGCCTGCCAGAGGGCTTCTGTACGATGGTTGTACTAACCATCGTACAGAAGTCCGCGCGTAAACAATACGCGGGGTGTGTCCGCGTTGTCGCCGCGACGATGACGCGGAGACGTGGGCGGGCCTGCCATTTAAAGGCTTCCACGCATGCGTCGAAGTCATTCGACGCATGCGAGGGACGGCGGGCGCTCGGACATGTACGGTAGGTCTGTACTGACGACCGTACATGTCCGAGCGGGCAGGATTCCAGCGGACGGTTTTAAAACATGTCCACGAATATTTGTCCGCTGGGAAAAGGCCCGGCGGGCAAATGTTTGCTGGAATTCGGCCCGCTCGCGCCCACACACGACCGAACATGTATGCTGAAACTGGCCCGCGGACCAGTTTCAGCATACATGTTTGGTCGTGTGTACGGGGCCTTAGAGCCAGCAGAGGGACAGATGCAGCATTGGACCAAAGCTGCATCCATTTAGAAAAGTATGATTTCTAAAAAAAAACAAAACAATCTGAACTTCTCTTTTAAAGGGGTTGTAAAAGGTAAAAAAAAAATCCCTAAATAGCTTCCTTTACCTTAGTGCAGTCCTCCTTCACTTACCTCATCCCTTGATTTTGCCTTTAAATGTCCTTTTTTCTTCTGAGAAATCTTCACTTCCTGTTCTTCTGTCTGTAACTACACACAGTAATACAAGGTTTTCTTCCTGGTGTGAAGAAAGCCTCTTGAGGGGGCGAGCAGGAGTGTCAGGACGCCCACTAACACACGGCTCCTTTCTCTATCTGCAAAGTAGAGAGTGTCCTGACTTGCCTGCTCGCCCCCTCCCCCCTCAAAAGGCTTTCTCCACACCAGGAAGAAAGCCTTGCATTACGGTGTGTAGTTACAGACAGAAGAACAGAAAGTGAGGCTGGCATTGTCAGGTGGCAAGTAATATACATTATTCATATTTATTTGCACAGTAGGACCCAGACATTTTTAAAGTTTGCAAAAAATACATGCACCTATATGAATAGAAAAATGTGCATTTCTTAAATGTTTGTTAATGTTAATGTTTTGTAAATCATGTGTGCAATGCTCATGAAGACCCTTACCCCAACCCCAAGTCCTTATCTCAATATGGTCCTTCAATGATTCAGCTGGAGGAAGTGCTTTTGCCATGGTGGAAGATGAGACTTATATTTTTTTCGATACACAGATCCTCAATGGATTACACGTCTGCATTCTCTGTGACCAAGTTTTATATTACACTTTAAATATGGGTGTAAGCACAGTCCCGAAGGTGAAATTAGCTTTAAGGCATACTGACAATTGATGTTTGGGTTTTTATGTTATTATTCCCTTGAATATTCCAATATTTTTCTGGTATTAATAACTGAATTGATAGAAACTAAACTAATTATTAATTCTATTGGAAGAAAGTTTGTTCTAAACTAAAAAAAAAAAAGTTGAAGAATAAATCCATGAAGCAGTGATTATTTTTGGCCACTAGAGGGGGGTAGTATGTAAGAAGTCTGTTATTTGTGCACTGCTAAAGCTAAGCCAGAACATAATACAATAGGTGAGAAATGTCACTCACTGGTATAAATAATAAGCAAGCGGGCTTAGAAGGACCCTGTGACCACAAGAAACACCTGCTGAGATGGAAGCAGCCATCCCCTGATATTAGTTCCAGGCCAGTGGCAGTTATAATCTAGGAAAAGATGCCTTGTGCAGCGCTGGAATCATTATTATTATTATTATTATTATTATTATTATACAGGATTTATATAGCGCCAACAGTTTATGCAGCGCTTTACAATGTAGAGGGGGGACAGCGCAATTACAGTAAAGTTCAATACAGGAGGGCCCTGCTCATGACGCTTACATTCTAAAGGTAGGGGGCGGTGCTACAAAAGGTAATAGCTGCAGGAAATGATTTGATGGGGGTGGCTTTTTATCATTTATAGATCATTAAATTTATTTTTGAAATGCAAGCCGTGTAAGTATTGAAAGTGACCTGGTACCAGCCTCTTGCAGTCTCTGTACAGCAGGACCAAAGTGTTAAAGAAAGAAGCAGCACATTTCATTTTCATTTCATGTGCTAAATAGTAATACCTAAAGGCTCTGGTCTCGTTATGAAAACTCTCTCCGCAAAAACCCTGGCCCCTTGACCCCCCTAAGTCCTGCCATTTGATGTTAGCAGCTGCTCCAGGCCATGCAAAATACATGCATGCGCAGTGTGCTCTCCCCTTCTCTAGCTGAGCTCAGTAGTGGTTGCTCCATGTCGTTCAAACTGTACTTGTGCACAGTGCGCTATTTCCTTCTATAACTGAGCTCAACTGCTGCAGCTAGAGAAGGGGAGAACATACTGCGCACATGTGCAGTTTAAACGGCTCAGAGCTGCCACTAGGGGGCATACAATTGTAATGTCCAGCTTGCCCTGCATATAAGGCCTCATGCCCACAGACATTTTTACAGCCACTTTTATGAGCGTTTTTTTGCAGCTTAACCACCGGGCCTATTTTGGCACTTCTCTCCTTCATGTAAAAAAATCACAATTTATTTTGCTAGAAAATTAATCAGAACCCCCAAACATTATATATATATTTTTTTTAGCAGACACCCTAGGGAATAAAATGGCGGTCATTGCAACTTTTTTTTTCTCGCACGGTTTCATGAATTAAAAAATAACAAAACAGTAAAGTTAGCCCAATTTTTTTGTATAATGTAAAAGATGATGTTACGCCGAGTAAATAGATACCTAACATGTCACGCTTTAAAATTGCACACACTCATGGAATGGCGCCAAACTTGGGTACTTAAAAATCTCCATAGGCAACGCTTGAATTTTTTTTACAGGTTACAATTTTCGAGTTACAGCAGAGGAGGTCTAGTGCTAGAATTGTTGCACACGCTCTAATGCACGCAACGATACCTCACATGTGGGGCATTTACATATGTGGGCGGGACTTGCATGCGTGTTCGCTTCTGAGCGCGAGCTACCGGGGACAGGGGCGTTTTAATTTTTTACTTCATTTTTTTATTTTATCTTTTTATATATTTTATCTTGATCCGACTTCTGGTGCGACTTTTATTCCCATAGGGAACCATTGATTTTGAATAGAGACAGGGAAACGCGTCTGAAATCTAGAGCGGCTTAACGTGCATTGAATTCAATGCAAAACGCAGAAAAAAAAAACACGTTTTTAACGCCGCTTTTTTCCTGGCATCTGTACTAGCTTTACAGCCCATTTTTAAAAATGTCCGTGGGCATGAGGCCTAACAGCAGTTCTTGCAGAAAGGCCCCCCACAAAGGCTGCATGTGTAATGGAAGGGGGCGCAGCATTTGAAACAGGAGCACTGCTATGTTCCAATCAGAAAATATGGAATAGCGTAGGGAGATTTTGGGAAAATGTTGCTGAAGGTGAACTTCTGAAAACCGCACACGCTTATAGGCTCGGAATTGAAATGTAGAGTATTGAAAAACAATTCATTGAATG
This sequence comes from Rana temporaria, assembly GCF_905171775.1. NCBI lineage: Eukaryota > Metazoa > Chordata > Amphibia > Anura > Ranidae > Rana > Rana temporaria. The sequence goes on along the minus strand of NC_053501.1, from coordinate 36,356,450 downwards.
TACGGGGAATTTTTTGACAGATGTCACTATGTATTTATACTGCTGTATAATCTCATGTTCTATTTTTATAGCTGTAATTTACTGTAAATGCCAAAAGCTCCAACCAGAGGCGGTGAAGTATCAAGGCATTATACAAATAAGAAAACTTTTAAAGAAGTTTACAATTATTAATACACTTCATGCAGTGCTGAGTGATTGCCACAGTAATTAGGTTCACTATGTAAGCCTTGAGTCATTTCCATTTCTTCAGAGGTAATTGCCTGGTAAAGCAGTGGAGTCAGTAATGGGAAATAGCATTTTCTTACTGCAGTTGACCTACACATTGTATTATAATATCAGGGGTGTCCAAACTTTTTTGAAAGAGGGCCAGATTTGATGAAGTGAACATGTGCGAGGGCCGACCATTTTGCCTGACATCCTTTGAACAATTAAAATTGGGTGCAAGTGTGTTCGTCCGAGCATTAATACACTGCCTAACAAGAATTCTCCTACCTTTTGTGGCTCTGTGTGGTGAATATATATATATATCTCCTCTTTGGCCCCCAAAAAATCTCAGAGCTCCACTCAGGGTAAGGTTGAGCTCAGGTTGTAAAAAAAATATATTTTCTCTTCTTTATCCTCTGAGAAATCTGGCCTTTATCTCTTCTGTGGCCCCCAAGCAGGGCTGTCTTAATGAAAGGGCACACCTGGGCACTGCCCAGGGGCCCCAGCTGCATGGGGGCCCCTGCACTTTCCCCAAAGCAGCTTGTCCTTGAGCCCACGCTGCCCCGAAATTGGGGACCCCATGATGGCACTGAGAGTGATGGATACACAGGGGAGGCAGTCTGCCTCCTACCTTCTTGATGTCTGTTTACCTTCACTGTCATCATTGTAGGGGCCCCAGAGCATTACTTTGCCCAGGGGACCATGATGCTATTAAGACGGCCCTGCCCCCAAGCTCCACTCAGGACAAGGATGAGCTAGTTTTTTTTATATTTTATATTCTCTCTGGCCCCCACTTGTAATTTGCCCTTATCTCTTCTGTGGCGCCCAAGCTCCGATCAGGGCAAAGATAAGCTGTTATATATATTTAAATATAGTGCCTCTTACTGCAAGAATGACGTCGGGCGAGCTCACTAGGACGCTGACAGCGTGCAGTGCCGCAGCCAATCACAGCCACTGAGAGCTCTGCAGCTGTGGACTGGGAAATGACTTAGTGGCTGTTATTGGCGCTGCGTGCTGTCAGCTTCCCAATGGGCTTTGGAACACACCCCAGCAACACGTCCAGCTTATCAGTGAGAGGCACTCTGGGATTAGAGAATATATATATATTTTTTTTAAACCAAGCTCATCCTTACCCTATACGGAGCTTGGGGGGGCCACAAAAGTGATAAAATCAAATTGTGGTGGCCGTATAAAACCGGATCGTGGGCCGGACTTTGGACATGCCTGTATTATATGAACAATAAACTGGAATAATACTTATGATAAAGCTGAGCAATTATCTTTTATAGTTAACCCCTTGCCGATCCACCGTAGTACATTTACTGCGGCAGGTTGACTCGTACAAGCACAATCGCGTACCGCTCACGCATGTGTGCACAGACAGACCCAAAAGACTGCTGTCATTCGCTGCAGCACAAGCCAATCAGCCAGTCCTGGCCAATGATTTATGACTGGGTCTGGCTGAACGAATGACAAGAGAGCTCTGTGTTGGTAAACAAAACAGGGCTCTCTTCAGACAGCAGGGATGTGCCATTTCTTGTCTCCCTGCAAAGCAAGGAGTAAAAACCAGCGCATTGTTTGGTAAAACTGCACATCACACACACACTAAAGATTGTTAGGCACATGTTTAACCCCTTGATTGACCAAGATGTTAACCCCTTCCCAGCCAGTGCAATTAATACAGTGATAGGCCCAGATTCACAAAGCACTTACGCCGACGTATAACAAGTTACGCCGTCGTAAGTGCAAATGTGCGCCGTCGTATCTGTACGCCAGACCCACAAACAGATATGCGCCTAAAACCAGGCTACACCCTGCCAACGTAGCTTGCTTACGCCGGCATTGGGTGGGCGCACATTTAGGCTGGGTGCATGGTGCCGCAATAAGCGTTTATTGATTGGTTTGCGCAAAAGTTATAGCGTCTACAAAATAGGGGATAGTTTTATGGCATTTTTATTAAAATATTTTTTTTACTAGTAATTGCGGCGATCTGCGCTTTTTATCGGTACTGCGACCTTATGGCGGACACATCGGACACTTTTGACACATTTTTGGGACCATTGGCATTTTTATAGCGATCAGTGCTATAAAAATGCATTGATTACCGTAAAAATGTCACCGGCAGGGAAGGGGTTAACACTAGGGGACGAGGAAGGGATTAATTATGTTCCCTCATTGTGTTCTAACTGAAGTGGGGGGGGGGTGGACTGACTGGGGGAAATTACTGATCGCTGTTCATACATTGTATGAACAGACGAACAGTCATTTCTCCCCCCTGAAAGAACCGGGAGCTGTGTGTTTACACACACAGCTTCCAGTTCTCGCTCTGTCACAAGCGATCGTGGGTGCCCGGCAGCGATCACGCGCGCCGGGCACTCGCACCAAGGGCGAGCAGGCGGCGCGCACGCGCCCCTAGTGGCCGCAAAGCAAATTCACGTTATATTACGTGATTTTGCACAGCCGTGCTGACCTGCCGCCGTAAAACTGCAGTGGGCGGTCGGCAAGAGGTTAAAGCCGGGTACACATGGGAAGACAATGGGCGATTAAAAAAAACGTCCGACATTCGGCCCATGTGTATGTCAGTCTGGCCGGCTACTGCCGGGTGACCATGTTGGAAAACCAGCAGCTGACTGACTCCCAATCAGTACTCTCAACCAATCGCGGTGAGCATTGATAGGAGTGTTCTGGCGGGGGAGCTCAGCGGGGGAGATCGCTGTACTAACCTTGCATGGTTAGTACAGTGGCTCCTACTGGAGCTGTTATTTTATTTTGTTCAACCCGCGGGGGTTAAACGAAAAAAACAAAATAGTGTGTACCCGGCTTTATGATACCATTCTCACATCCAATCACTGTTTGTTTGTCCTGCTTGTGTTTACAATAGCCCCACCCACTGCGGCTATAATTGACAGAATCTAATTCCAGGACAGCCCCAGCAGCCTACACAATGGTAAATAAAAATCTGCACCGTCTCGGCTGCTTCCTCGTGATACGGAGACAATTTACATGTCTACAAGTATAATTAGAGGCCTGTGATTTGTTCCAAGCAGCTCATGCTGAGACTAGGACAAACACAGGGAATTACTTACATCACTTACATAAATGTAACAAAATCTATCCCGCCTAACAATATCTAGATTGCATAATATCGCATAATATCGCTCTGGTAATGTGTTTGTTACTGTATGAACACTCGCCGCATGCTTCGACCACTAGTAAAAGGGCCAAGTCCACCCAAATATTATACTTCAACTGCTTTTTTTTTTTTTTTTTTTAAAGCCCATGGCATGTGAAACACACCCAAAAACTCCACCCGGTGCCAAAAAAATGTACACACACATAAAGACTGAAACACAAAAACGTGCAACGGGTGTTACACTTGTCCTCCATAAAAAAAGGACCTAACCCTGATCCCCATCTGGGCGTTGGGCTCCAGACGGGGACTGAGGTACTTCACATTGTCCATCTGGCCGAAACCAGACTGACCCCATTCTTTGGAGGGTCTGACAAAACAGAACCCGTCCAAGTAGGCAGAAGGGACACTATATGGACTGCAGAGAAGCAGTGGCATCACTACGGGGGTGCGGACTGCACCCGGGTGACACCTACCAGAGGGGTGACACAAGGGGCAGGTGCGGACTGGCCATTCGGTGACAGAGGAGCGGAAGGAGGAGGCAGCGGTGGCTACAGCCTCCGATCCTGGAAGAATCTCAGGAAGCAGAGCAGGTCGGAGTCCCGGTCTGTGATCGTGCCTTGGCAGCCTCGCTACACAAGGCTGGTAAAAAGGAATCGGCGGGCTTCGGGAAGGTGAGTCTGGTATAGTTTATTTTTTTGGGGGGATTGGGAGAGTCTCCTGGTGTAGTATGGGGGGATAGGGGAGCCCCCTCTCTCTCAAACCCCTCCCCCCCTCTCTCCTCTCTCTCGCTCCTCCCTCTCTTTTCAGAGAGTCCGCATAGCCACCAAAGACCCCACACAGCCACCAGAGACCCCGCATAGCCACCGGAGACCCCACACAGCCACCAGAGACCCTGCATAGCCACCAGAAGCCCCACACAGCCACCAGAGACCCCGCATAGCCACCGGAGACCCCACACAGCCACCAGAGACCCTGCATAGCCACCAGAAGCCCCACACAGCCACCAGAGACCCTGCATAGCCACCGGAGACCCCACACAGCCACCAGAGACCCCAATTAGCCACTTGAGAAGGAAGGGGTGGGACTAAATTTAGATGGGGGTGCCCAATTTTAGTCTTTCCTAGGGCAACACAAAACCAAGATACACCACTGGTTGTGAGAGTGAAGTTCTGCTTTAAAGAGTAGTGAAGTCATTGGTTTAGCTAGCAAGACAGGCAGGCAATTAGAATTTCAGGAGGAGGCATGTTTGATGTTTTTCTCAGTGCAGGCTTCATTTACACTGGCAAAAAACAACATATCATGCGAGAAACAGGACAATGATTACTCTACCCTCTGAGATCTTGTTTTTTACAAGTCTTCCTGCAGGATTTTCTCATTCAGTGCACATGTGATAAGGTCAGGATGTGATGTGCACGATGTCTGTGAGCTGATGAGAAAATGATATGCAACATATCCGCTCTGTAGAACATTCAGCTCTTTATTGCTTTATCTGCAAGGCATATTCACACTTCTCTCCTGACTTGCAGTACAGAGAGGGGGGTGAGATGTCACAATGTATTGATTAGAATCAGAACACTATAGACGGAATTATTTCCAATATGCGTTTTTCAGCAATTTCCATATCAAACACAACAGTCCATCACTAACTTCCTTCTTTATAATGGCTAAAGGCCCCTTTCAGATGGAGCGGGCTCCGTCAAAGGGATCTGCTTGCTCAGCGGAGGATCTCTCCGCTGATCCGAGCTGAGCAGGCAGATGACAGGTCCGTGTCTACTCCGCTATGCAGAGCAGACATGGACACAGCACGCTTTTTTCTATAGGACGATTGGATGGAAACGTACCGCCTGTTTGCCAGACGGATCCCAATCCGTCTATTTTTAGCAGACCCATTTGGATGTTGGAAGGTGTCAGTGGACACATGTTCGCAAACATCCGCTGCTCCATAGAGAGTAATGGATGGTCCGATCGGGTCCGGCGGAAAAACTGACAGGCAGACCCGATTGTGTGAAAGGGGCCTAACAGATCATTGCTAGAAGTTAGTAGAAGCCTACAGTGGCCTTGCTAAAAAATTAAACACATATGAATGGGCTGCTTGTCAATGAGAATATTTCTAGTATCTAGCTAGGGTGACCACGTGTCCCAGATTGCCCGGGACAGTCCCGCATTTTGCATTTTCCCTTTATTCCAGGACAATACAGTGCCCTGGAAAGAAACTGACACAGCCACCCCCCGGGGCAATCTGATGCCCCCAAAAAAGGCTGCCACATCACCACTTAAAGCGGTAGTTCACCCCCCCCGACACGATTTTATCATCGAGACAGGCATTGTAGCGCGAGCTACAGTATGCCTGTCCCGATTTTTTTAACCCCGGACTCACCTTGTAATCGGACATCGTAGATTTCGGCTCCCGCGGGGAATGGGCGTGCCTATGGAGAGGGAGGATGATTGACGGCCGGCCCTGGCACGTCACTCTCCCCGAAGACAGCCGGAGTAGGTCTCGGCTCTTCACGGCGCCTGCGCACAGGCTATGCGCACGCGTCGTGAAGAGCCAAGCCTATTTCGGCTATTTCCGGAGAAGCGTGACGTGCCAGAGCCGGCCGTCAATCATCCTCCGTCTCCATAGGCACGCCCATTCCCCGGTATCTTCGATCTACGCGTACAAGGTGAGTACGGGGGTAAAAAATTCGGGACAGGCATACTGTAGCTCACGCTACAATGCCTGATTTTATGGTAAAAGAAAAAAAAAATTTTTTTTCGTTGATAGGGTGAACCCCCGCTTTAACTCACTGACGGTACTTGTCCTGGTCAGGAATGCCTGGAGGAGCACAGTCCCCGCCCCTTGTTTGTGATTGAAGAAATCATAAATCCCGCCTCTTGTGTCCAATCGCTGTGCTGTGATTTGTTACAGCACAAGCTGATTTTTGGGAAGGGGGTGTCCCTAAATTGTAGTTTGGAAATGTGGTCACCCTACTAGTGGCTCAACCAAAAAATCCTCAGTCTGGGACCCCTCTCTCTCAATTATATTGACCATTTTTAATCCTTATGCTGCTAGCATTAGTAAATAGATAGCAAAGTATATCATATTTACTTATTTTAAACTTTTTGTTTTACATTAATTCAGTTACTTCCTGGTTTCAAGGCCTAGACAAATGATGTCATATGTCCCAGGAGTCTTCAGGAGGAGAGATGGGGTTTCTGCAGCTAAACACACCAACCATAGTTCCTCAAAGACTGGGACCCCTGTCTAGGATAGTTTGTTTTCTACCTTAAAGTGGAACTTCACTCCCTCAATTTAGTTGACTACTTTTAATATTTATGCTGCTAGCATTAGTAAATAGATAGGAAAGTAGATCATATTTACTCATGTTGAACTTTTTTTTACATTTATTCACTTACTTCCTGGTTTCCAGGCCTAGGCAAATGATCTCATATGTCCCAGGAGTCTTCAGGAGAGGATTTCTCCAGATAAACACACCCTCCTGCCTGCATGCCTGAGCTAAGGACAGATGGACAGCCCTTATTCAAGAAGGCCACAGCCAGAACTGCTAGAGGGTGTTTTTTTTAAAGTGATTTATCAGCAAAATAAAGCATGGAGACATGGGTCATTGGGTGAGTTTGCCTTGGAAATTAAAAAATCTATTCTATAGCATTTTTGGTTGCGGCGTAGTTCCGCTTTAAATATATCCAGCTTCTGTTGTCTAGCCCTTGGGGTTATTGGATCTTTTTTGTCTCCTTTTTTCTTTCCTACTATTCATTTCTTTAACTACCCCTCTCTCTTCCCCCTCCCACTTTGCCACTATGGGCTCCTACTATATATATATATATATATATCTATAGCGGCATGGGCCGGGGAATGTGGGTCACCACTCAGAGGCATCAATGGTTCTACATTATTTAAAAGTCTTATAGCCTTGGATACAAATTTTTTCCTTATACTGCTTTGTATGTCCTTGGCAATTCTTCACAGCCACTGCGCAAATGACTTCTATATTCTATATTTCCTAGAAAATTCAATAAAATATTGAAACAGAAAAACAACAATCAATATTTTATCTCCATGAAGGATGCACTGCTTTAACTTGAGAGACAATTTTCCAGTAGACAAAAACTGCTGAAACTGTATTGAATATGCCACCTCTGACAGAATAGTTGTTACACCTAAATCCCAAAACTAGCAAAAATTCATACTGGATTGAGTGACACTGAATAGAGCAGGTCTTATTGTCACGAGTCCCTACTAGGCTATGCTTGCATGTGCTTCTAAATTGCAGATCCTTTGAAAAGCAGTCTCCACTCTAATTCATCCCAAAGGTATTATATCGGGCCAAGGCCTGGACTCTGTGCAGGCCAGTCAAGTTCCTCCACCCCAAACTTGCTCATCCATGTCTTTATGGACCTTGCTTTGTGCACTGGTCCAAATCATTTGGTGGAGGGGGGATTATGGTGTGACGTTGTTTTTCAAGGGTTGGAATTGGCCCCTTAGTTCCAGTAAAGGGAACTCTTAGTGCGTCAGCGTACCAAGACATTTTGGACAATTTCATGCTCCCTACTTTGTGGGAACAGTTTGGGGATATCCCCTTCCTGTTCCAGCAAGACTGTGCACCAGTTTACAAAGTAAGGTTTATAAGGACTTAGATGAGCGAGTTTAGGGTGGAGGAAATTGACTGGCCTGTACAGAGCCCTGACCTCAACCGGATAGAACACCTTTGGGATGAATTAGAGTGGAGACTGCGAGCCAGGTCTTCTCGTTTCCATCAGTGCCTGACCTCACAAATGCACTTCTGGAAGAATGGTCAAACATTCCCATAGACACACTCCTAAACCTTGTGGACAGCCTTCCCAGAAGAGTTGAAGCTGTTATAGCTGCAAAGGGTGGGTCAACTCAATATTGAACCCTGCGGCCTAATAAAGGCAGGCGTGCCCGATCAGAGGAGTCATGTCAACCTTACTGGTTGCCAAGCAACCAGCCAAGCAAGCCAATCCACCCTGGGATGCTGGTGGCGCATGCTAAGAGGGGCCCTATCAGCTGCATTGATCAACAAACACCCAGCCAAGGCAGCCAATCAGCTCCGGAGACCAGCCGTTCATGCTCGGTGAGGCTGGGTGTGTCCCAATAATAATGGACGCTAGTCAGTGAGGGACACTCACGCCATGGAAACCAATGACGTCAGCATGCCCAGCCGCTGTCAGTCCAACACGCCAAGCTGCTATTACGGGGAGGGAGGGAAAAAAAAAAACCTACGGAGGTGTGCAAGTGCAGTGAAGAAGAAAAGAAAGCCAAGAGTTTAAAATACCTCAGGAAGAAGAGAGGAACAGAAAAATAAATAGAGAATCATAAGAAAAAAAATATGATGATATGATAACTCCTCATCACGTGTTTTAACTCCATAAATCCTGAACCAATGCCCAGGGGTAGTTGCGCTGCATGCCCACTTTATAAAAAAATCATTTTCGTGATTGAGTGTGAAGTTGACATTTTTTTGTTATAAAATCGGCACGCTTAATTTCTTTGAAAACTTTTTTCGGCACACTGTGCTCAAAGGGTTGCCTACCCCTGCTGTACTCTAAGGACTAGAAGTGTATTACTGTCAGATCAACCAGTGAAAATAAAGGGGGAAAAACGATTTAAAAAGGAATGCAGCCAACATATCAAAGAACAGGTAAACAATTATATATTACATTTTTGTTTTTTGGTTTACGCTTTAACTCTTCCCAATTCTATCCAAACCTAAACAAAACAAAATCATCTGGAGCATTAAAGTAACTTTCTTGCAGTACCTAAAACAATAACTTATTGTCAGGTATAAAGTGAAGGCACCTACATTATGCCTGAATACTAAAGCTTTCTGACAAGCTAAGCTTTAACACTTGTTACCAGTAGTGTAAAACTTGCCTGCTAACACACATTCTTATGAAGGGCAGGCTAAGAGGCCAATAGAAATGAGCAATAGGCAGGAAAGGGTGTGCAAGTTTTGACAAGTCAGCAAATTCCAGTGGTTTGCCCATCAGAGCAGGTTGGGTTTGGGTTTTATGGCAGGGACTAATGCAGGAATCTGGTGGTACCTCTAGGACAATGACAGTTGCTTGAATTATTTTTTGCTTATTAAGAGGGGGACAGTGGAGGAGGGGGAATTTGAAAGCATGGTTGTGCTTTTAACAACAAAACAGTTCTGCACACTGGGGGTGTGCAATTAGGTTAAAATGGGATAGTCACGGCTTTCCTTTGTCCGTGGCTTCATACCCATCCTTCTCAGCAATGCTGTATCCTAGACGGCCACAAATGCTTAGTTACTTCTTAGAGATTAGTGCAACCGGCTCCTGAGCATCTCCAGCATAGGGATAGCAGAATAAGAAACTTTATTGGAAACTTTAAAGTTAATCTTGTGTCATCAGAGCAACATAATGGAATTTGGGATCCCCGCCAAGAAACAAGAAACTGTTGGTAGGCTGAACAACTAGAGAACTGGAACTCATCTCTCATGATGTAACATGGCTCAGTTGGAAGTCTCTACAATCTATGCCAATGGAGGAGCATCCCAGGAGAAATACAACATTCTCTTTTTATGTAAAGTAATAGTTATTTAGCTGGTACTATTTCATTTGCACCGTTCAGAAGAAAAAATAAGAAAGTATAAACTGTTTGGCTTGCAGCACTAGGACAACTTTAAATCAGTATGTTGTGTTCAACATGGCACCCAACAAACACATGGCAAATAATGCAACCAAGCAATGCAAACTTTTTTTTAGCTTTCTCTAATCAAGTAAATGGAAGACAATCAAGGGGTGGGGCCATGCGGGAAAGGAGCAGGGCCAGGTATTTCAGTTGTGCCAATAAGCTCCACTACAGCAGACATGTACTGCTTGAGTTAAGTTACAGTAAACAAATAAACCTCCTTCCTGTCACTTATTAGCCTTACAACCTGTACTTTAAACAAGGGGTCTCCAAACTTTCTAAGCAAAGGGCCAGTTTACTGTTCTGCAGAGTTTACGAGGGCTGGACAGTGGTCAGTAGGAGTCGAAAAGGTCCAGACATCAGTGGGAAAAATGAATGCCCTATTGCTTCAGTGTGAGTAATTGTGCCCCATCATTGGGTCCCATTGTTGGTGTCATTGACAAAAACTGTGCCCCGTTGTTGGTGTCATTGACAAAAACTGTGCCCCGTTGTTGGTGTCATTGCGAGGAATTGTCCCCCATCCTTAGTGTCATTGTGAGGAATTGTGTCCCATTGTTGGTGTCATTGTGCGGAATTGTGTCCCATCGTTGGTGTCATTGTGCGGAATTGTGTCCCATTGTTGGTGTCATTGTGCGGAATTGTGTCCCATTGTTGGTGTCATTGTGCGGAATTGTGTCCCATCGTTGGTGTCATTGGGCCCCTTTGTTGGTGTCATTGGGCCCCATTGTTGGTATCAGTGGATGAAATAGTGCCCCAAGTTCCGGATAAAAGCAAGCATCTGGCCCCCGGGCTGCAGTTTGGAGACCACTGCTTTAAACCATTTGTATTATTATTATTATTTTATTAAAATAATGAACATGCTATACTTACCTGCTCTGTGCAATGATATTGCACAGAGTGGCCCTGAACCTCCTCTTCTCGAGTCCCCGTCCAGTGCTCTGGACGGGGACTCCAGAGTGCCACTATAAGAAGTTGCTTCCTATGGGGGCGCACCTGTGGGTTTGCCTCTGAACTGGGCTGGGTGTGTCTATTGACACACACAGTTCAGCTTGGCCCCACCCCCTGCTCTCTGCTCACAGGATTTGATTGACAGCAGCAGGAGGAGCCAATGGCTCTCACTGCTGCCTCTGTGAGCCGAGAAAGAGAAGAAAGCCACTATAGATGGGCACAACACTGGATCTAGCCCTTAGAAACAACTTTTAGAACAAAGGCCATTTTTAGCAAAACAAATTAAGGTTAAACAATATGGCAAGAAAACTAAAGCAAACAAAACAAACCACTATCATAATCCCTACTGTACATCATACATTTCCCAATAAAAACATCTAGACAATTATGTACACTTTCTTTTGAAAGGTGAACAATGTATGACAAAAGCACGCAATGCAGTAAACGATATTAATGATTGAGAACACAGCGGAATAGTAGTGGAATATACTTTTAATTCTATGGGTCAGCATAAAATTGTGCCATAAAGATTTATTAGCCAATTAACAGTATCCAGGCCTAGTGCAGTTCATCCATACACTGCACTGATAGTGGATGTAATACTTAATTTAGAAACACTTCACGCCTTTTACTACTAATTAAAACATCTGTTTTCTCATCCTTAAAAAGCTAGACAAACAGAAGAAAAAGATTTAGCTCGAAAATGGTGAGACTCAACAGCTTTGGCTATGGGTATGTGTTGGGTATTCAACTTTGGGCCAGATTCACGTAAAGCTTAAGCCTGCCTATTTATTGATACGCCGCGTAAGTTACAAGATGTGCCATCGTATCTATGCGCGGTATTCTTGAACGTAGCTACGCCTGAAATCTGGCTTCAGCCGACCGATGTAAGTCTTATTACGCCGTCGTATCTTGGGTGCATATTTACGCTGGACGCTAGGGGCGCTTCCGTAGATTTACGCGTCGAATATGTAAATTAGCTAGATACGCCGATTCACGAACGTACTTGCGCCCGCTACGCCGTTTACGTTAAGCTTACATCCGGTGTAAAGTTACCCCTGCTATATGAGGCGCAGCCAATGCAAAGTATGGACGTCGGAACAAGCGTATCTTTTTACGTCGTTTACGTAAGTCGTATGTGAATTGGGATGTGCGTAGGGTATGTTCACGTCACAGGCATTGAGCCGGCGTATCTTAGGGAGTAAATTCAACGTGATACTGAGCATGCGCCGTACGATCGGCGCTTTATTTCCATAGGGTCACGGCTCATTTTAATTAAACACACCCACCTATTCCACATTTGAATTAGGCAGGCTTACGCCGACCGATTTACGCTACGCCGCCGCAACTTACGGAGCAAGTGCTTTGTGAATACTGCACTTGCCTGTCTAAGTTGCGGAGGCGTAGCGTAAATAGGATACGCTACGCCCGCACACAAATACGCTCTCCTACGTGAATCTGGCCCTATAGCTTTAGGCTTGATGGGTGAATACCTGTGAAAGATGGAAGAGGAAAAATTTAAAAGTGAATAAAATAGGGTTGGGTTGACCATGCTTTGTAACTTTAACTATTAGGCCGGGTACACACGGGCAAACATGTACGATGAAACCGGTCCGTCGGACCGTTTTCACCGTACATGTCTGCCCGGGGACTTCTGTACGATGGCTGTACTAACCATCGTACAGAAGTCCGCGCGTAAACAATACGCGGGGCGTGTCCGCGCCGTCGCCGCGCCGATGACGCGGCGATGTGGGCGGGCCTGCCTTTTAAATGCTTCCACGCATGCGTCAAAGTCATTCGACGCATGCGAGGGACGGCGGGCGCTTGGACATGTACGGTAGGTCTGTACTGATGACCATACATGTCCGAGCGGGCAGGATTCCAGTGGACGGTTTTAAAACAAGTCCAGGAATATTTGCCCGCTGGGAAAAGGCCCGGCGGGCAAATGTTTGCTGGAATTCTGCCCACTCGCGCCTACACACGACCGAACATGTATGCTGAAACTGGTCCGCGGACCAGTTTCAGCATACATGTTTGGTCGTGTGTATGGGGCCTAACTGTTATACTGTATGCTGGTTTTTGTCCTTTACTTGACTGACATGTGGTTAATGAGACCATGTCAATTTATGTCCTACTTTCATGTCCCTATGTATTTTCTTTGCATGAAAAACGTAATAAACAATTTTTAAACAAAAATAAAATTACCCCCTGAAGTCCCAAAGAAATCTGCGAAGCTGATTTTATATATAATTTTGGTAGCTAGAATCACCATTGCGAAATATTGGAAACAGCCTATGTTACCACTTGATCATGTCAAACTTAAACTAAATTGGATCATGGCTAATGATAAGCTTACCTGTACCCACCAGAACAATATCTTGGATTTTGTATTTGTCTGTAGTTTAACTAATTCTGGGATGACCCTCCCTACTTTATTCCTCTATTCTTTATTTCCTATTACGTTCTACTACATTGTTCTTCTAGTTCTCAGTCATGATTTCCTTTCTCCTACTCTGCTATTGACATGGTTGTATTCTCAGGTATTTCATACAAGCCTACTTGGCCTTCCCTTTCCCACATTTCACTCCCCTCCGATTTTTTTCCTTTACATTTCTTTATTACAATCCCATTATGTGCACAAAGGTGCAGGAATGACCGCAGTCTGGAGAGGATTGTCAGGAAAAGGCCATTCAAAAGTGTTGGGGACTTTTACAAGGAGTAGACTGAGGCTGGAGTCAGTGCATCAAGAGCCACCACACACAGACGGATCCTGGACATGGGCTTCAAATGTCGTATTCCTCTTGTCAAGCCACTCCTGAACAACAAACAACGTCCGAAGCTTCTTACCTGGGCTAAAGAAAAACAGACCCGGTCTGTTGCTCAGTGGTCCAAAGTCCTCTTTTCTGATAAGAGCAAATTTTGCATCTCATCTGGAAACCAAGGAGCCAGAGTATAGAGGAAGAATGGAGAGGCACACACTGCAAGATGCTTGAAGTCCAGTGTGAAGTTTCCACTGTCTTTGTTGATTTGGGAAGCCATGTCATCTGCTGGTGTTGGTCCACTGTGCTTCATTAAGTCCGGGGTCAACACAGCTGTCTACTAGGAGATTTTGGAGCACTTCATACTTCCTTCCACAGACGAGCTCTAGGGGGATGCTGACTTCATTTTCCAGCGGGACTTGGCACCTGCCCACACTGTCAAAAGCACCAAAACCTGGTTCAATGACCGTGGGATTACTGTGCTTGATTGGCCAGGAAACTCGCCTGACCTGCACCCCATAGAGAATCTATGGGGCATTGCCAAGAGAAAGATGAGAGATATGAGACCGAACAATGCAGAAGAGCTGAAGGCCACTATTGATGCATCCTGATCTTTTATAACACCTCAGCAGTGCCACAGGCTGATCGCTTCCATGCCACGCCGCTTTGAGGCAGTAATTGCTGCGAAAGGGGCCCAAACCAAGTACTGAGTACATATGCATGTTTATACTTTTCAGAGGTCCGATATTGTTCAATCCTTGTTTTATTGATTGCATGTAATATTCTAATTTCCTGAGACTGTGGATTTGGGGTTTTCATGAGCTGTAAGCCATAATCATCACTTTAATGACAAATCACGGCTTGAACTATCTTGCTTTGCATGTAATGAGTCTATCTCATATATTAGTTTCACCTTTTAAGTTGCATTAGTGAAATAAATGAACTTTTGTACGATATTCAAATTTTTTGAGTATCGCCTGTACATAATATATCCCATATACCTTATGTCCTTTATCTTTATGTAGGCCTATATTGCCTAGATTAGCTTTTTTAATCTTCTTACCCCAATGTAACCCTTGATATTATTTTCAGGTCTCATGGAACCCTTAAAAAACAATTCATGGGGGGTCAGCAAGAAAAATGCCTCAAACATTGGTGACCAACTGGAAAATTCCCATCTTACAGTGGAGGTCAAAATGCTACCCTTACAGACAGCTTAAAAGATCGCTGACGTCATGCCGCTGGCTTTGAAAAGTGGTGTCTGTCCTGAAACTATGCACCTTTGATGGTCAATTACCCACAGCTCAAGGAACCGCTACCAATGTCTGAAGAACCCTGATTGAGACTCACTGGCCTAGAGGGTCAGCATGCTAAAAAAAAAAATCAGATGAAGGTAGGAACAAGGGAATTCAATCACCTTCTAGTTTTTATATATCAATTACTTCTTAAAGGGAACCTGTAAAGTGAAAAGGGCAACTAACAATATACCCAAATTGACCCTGTCAGGAAGGAAACTCAGAAGAGCATAAGCCATTGAAAGAAGCAAATGAATACCTACCTGTCTGGTGACCAGTTTGCAGGAACTTTGCTCTCTTGCAGAGCGCTGTGTGCTGATACTATTCCACATCTCCAGTTGTATGGAATATAGTGCCCCCTAATGGCTTCTTTGGTTCAACCTCTTTGTCACCTCTTGTGTCCTGCGGTGTCAAGGGGTTGGAAGGGGAGACACTCTATTCCACACACCAGAGATGTAAAATAGCATTGCTGCCCTCTGTAAAAGGGCTGGAAACACATACACTGGTGACAACACATGGCCAACAAATGTGGGTAACTTGCTGATAATATATGCACAAAAAATAGACAATGATGGTAATACATGAGCAACAGGCACTTGTGTCAATGCACAGGCAACAAATAGGCAATGTGGACAATAAAAAGCAGAAAAATAAAAAAGCCGTCACTGCAGCCCAGTCTGCTTCCCCAGACCTCTTTTACCTCTCATCTGGCAACCTCTTACCACGTAGTAGCCCCACATGGATCAAAATTTGGCCGGTTTAGTGGGGACCAGCTGAATTTCGATTTGTGTGTGGCCCTACCTATTAGACAGAAGTCGATCAGTAGATTAATAGATATTTCTGGGATCTGCATCCTCTTCATCAGGGTTAAAAATGCTGATAGTGTAAACAATATAAAAGTAGTATATAGCAAATGGAAAACAAATGAAAATAAATTCATAAAATTGCCATAAAACAGGGTAATAACAGTTTTTCTCATCTAGTTGAGCAATACATCGTTGACAGAGGTACTAAACCTTCCCAACATTACTAGAAAATGGGGTGGATTTAAAAGCAAATATACTGTGAACTTTGCAAGTGTATCGGCACAGTTTTTTTTAGTTTCCTTGCACCTGAATGGGTATGCTTTAAAAAGAGAAGCTTGGCCAAATTCACTAAACTCACTGTACTTCTCTGCACTAAATCCACAACTGCAAAGTGCACAGTCTATTTGCCTTTAGTAAATCAACCCTATGGGCCAGATTCACGTATCTTTGTACGGGCGTAGCGTATCCTATTTACGCTACGCCTCCGCAACTTGGACAGGCAAGTGCAGTATTCACAAAGCACTTGCTCGGTAAGTTGCGGCGGCGTAGCGTAAATTGGCCGGCGTAAGCCCGCCTAATTCAAAATAGGCTGGTAGGGGGCGTGTTGTATGTAAATGAATCGTGACCCTTGTTAATATGAAAAGTCCCTCAGCCAGCTCCTGTCCTCTGTCCAGAACTGTGTTGCCTCCCGATCTCCGCTGTGGAAACAGGTAGGACACTATGCTATGAGAGGGAAAGGGGGGCAGAGGTTACTGCTATAGGGGAAAGAAGGCAGGGTGCAGAAGACACCACTGTGTATGTGGGGGGGGGGGGGGGAGGTAAAGAGGTAGAGGACACTGTTATGGGCAGGGTCACCCCCATAGCGGTGTCCTCTACCACCCTTCACATCACCCCCCCTCCTGAACCCTGCATTCTGAGCGCAAGGCACTCCTGATGCCTGTATTTTGAGCGCAACACACTCCTGATCCCTGCATTTTAAGTGCAACCCATTCCTGATCCCTGCATTCTGAGTGTAATGCACTCCTGATCCCTGCATTCTGAATGCAACACACTCCTTATCCCTGCATTCTGAATGCAACACACTCCTTATCCCTGCATTTTGAACACAACGCACACCTGATCCCTGCATTCTGATCGCAAGGCACTCCTGATCCCTGCATTCTGAACGCAAGGCACTCCTGATCCCTGCATTCTGAACGCAAGGCACTCCTGATCCATGCATTCTGAACGCAAGGCACTCCTGATCCCTGCATTCTGAACGCAATGCACTCCTGATCCCTGCATTCTGGACACAACGCACTCCTGATCCCTGCATTCTGAATGCAACGCACTCCTTATCCCTGCATTCTGAACACAACGCACTTCTGAACCCTGCATTCTGAGTGCAAGGCACTCCTGAACCCTTCCTTCTGAGCGTAATGCACTGGTGAACCCTTCATAACGCACTCATAAACCCTGTATTCGCTTGTAATACTTATTTTTGTTTTGAGTAAAAAATAAACCCCAATAAAGCCATTATACAGTACATGACTGTTTCAACCAGCTGGGGGCTGGTTCTGACTTATTAGGGGGAACAACAGCAATCAGGACAAACTGGCCAGAAGGGTAAGGAATCTATCATACATCTTCTAATAGAGCCAAAAATGGTGGCTGTCATCAATGCCTATGGGTACCATTGGACCACAGAAATCAAATGAATCTATGGTCATGCGTTATATATAATAAAATCAAAAGACATTAGTGGCATATAGCAGCCAATAAATGTTCGAACCCTGTACTAGATTGGATTCTGAATGATTACTACATGCAATATTGCAGCTGTTTAATTTACAGTTGCATAAAAATGTATTTTTATAAACGTAATTACCTTTCTTCCTGCTTAGCAATGCTGTTGAGGATGCCATCTCTGTGACCAGCCGACCGGATGCTCTACTTGGACAGGTTGATGCTTCAATACCTTTTCTCTGGTGTAAGGTTTCATCTTTCTTGATCATTAGCAGATCTGCCCGGCCTTCTGCAGTATAAGAGCCCTTTATATAAGCAGCTGATTCTGCCAGATTCTCCATGTTGAGCTTCCTCTCTGTAGAGCTACAAGAGTCGAAGTCTGAGGCATCAAAGCTTTCAGTTCTTGAACCATTTTCTTCTTCGATAATGTCCATCATTGGTCTCATCAAAGGAGAGTCTTGGTCTCTCTTTGGGCTTTCTTCAGAAGCGGAAGATCCATCACATGACTCAATAATGAGCTCACTGTCCAGTTCAGCTTCACGTTCCTCCCTCAGTATACTGTATTGTATGGATGGGGAGGCAGGTGAGGGTGGCGGGCCACTGATGTGGCTGAATGTCATGTAAGCAGATTGCATGGCCTCTTCTCCTGCCAGCTGATCTTCGGAAACAAGCTCTATTTCAGAGTCACCAGATTCCACGCTCGAAGCCTCATTATCTGCCGAAGAAGGGACAGCTGGTAGCCCCGGCATGCTCTTATGATCAATTTTTTCAGAGTAAACACTAGAAGCTTTCTGTTCTTCAGTTGATTCATAGGAAAAGCTTTTTGCTGCATCTTTTGCTTTCATAGCACTGATAAGTTCATCTTCAGATATGTGGAATTTACTCTGTTTCTCCGAGCCAGATGGCTCTGTATATCCATCTGGATGCAAACAAAAACAAAAAGTATAGTCAGAGAAAGCAGCTCCTCAGAGGCTTGCATAATTAGGTGTGTGTGGGGGGGGGGGTACAATTCATTTGCTGTTATCTACAGTATCATTGCCTTATTTCACTCGCCAAACTGATTTGACCTAAAGTGCATATGGATAAGAACCTCTGATAAGTTTTTCTGATGCCTAAGTCCTCATTGGGGTGATATACCCAGGACAAGTGTGCTTGTTGGGAGATTTTCCCATTCTGGTGACAAATGTCAATGATGGCATTTTCCACTTTAATTTTTATTTTTTTAGTAATCTTTATTTGTAAAGAGCTTTCCATAAGAGGGACATGACAAAGAAACACCACAATACACAAAGCTAGCGCATCAAGCATCATACACAGCTGACAATATCAAGAGTTTACAAGAGAGTCATGTCAGACAAAGGCAAAGGTACAAGGGCCAGAACTGAGCCAATATGGCAGGTACTGCAGAAGTATACACATGGCCAGTACACAAATAAAGTTGATGAGCCTGGTAGGGTAAGTGCAGGCAGCAAAAGCCGGGAGCCAGTCAGCTCAATGCTCAGGCCTAGGGCCACAAGAACCAGAATCCCTCCAGACACACCAAGGCGGCACACCAATATCATTAGAGATCCAGGAAAGTATCCTTCCATATGGTGTGTGTAACGACACCCCAAGTATGAGGGGGTTTAAAGTAGTTTAGGACATTCCCTTCCCGAACACAAAGGCAGCTACCGGACACTCCAACCAGCCGAACGGGAACCTCATACAAATAATTCTACCCCAAATACATGACTAGGCTCTGTGCTGAGGCTCTTATATACACCAAAAGGAGGAGGGTCCCACATTCTGCTCATGTTATTCCAGCAATACACAGAGACATACATTAACATGAGCTAATTAACTAATCCCTCCAAGCAGCCAAGATGACTCATATGCATGACCTTTGAGTTTCCTAGCCTGGCTGTCTCCTCTCCCTAACTACAATTCACATTAACACTGAACTCCTTCACACAATTACGGGGTCAATTAGCACAAGCCACAATGAAAGATCCTTAGAAGTTATCCTAGACATTATGACAGACAGGTGGCTGGAGTTGAACACATTAGCATCTCCTTACAGTATATGTCCCAACAGTATGAATGAGTCACTCTTTCTAATATGGCATATATCCTGGGAGATATTGTGGATAAATATTACTGTCCCATTTTAAGTAATCTAAGACATTTCTTAATGTCCATTATTTTCTTGCTCACCCTGTGCTCCTAATAGTCACAGGGTGATTTAGACATAAGAGGTGCATGGGAGCTGAAGCAAGGGTATTCCATACTTTCTAAGGGATTCTGGGTTCCACGGGCTCTCCCGTTACAGTGTGGACTCCTGTCAGTTGTGTATCAAATGCCATAAAAAAAAATCCAAACACCTTAACACAAGTGTAGAGAAAAAAAAGGGAAAAACAAAGGAACTCAAAACATATTTCCTACTTTTAGGTAGTGACAGTTGGAAGTGAGGAAACATCTCTCAAACGGGAACACAAACAGTAATAATAACCTCAAACACAAGAACAAATGGGGTTCTGGATTCAGATTTTCTAAAGAGATACTAAAATTATCACAAACAAAGACTCCCCTCCAGAGCAGGAAAAGGACCCAGAGCTGAAAATCCACTACAAACAATCCAATATAAGAGTGCCAAACAAATGTATAAGAGCCCATCATTTTCAATGATACAATTGATTCATACCAGAAAAATAAAAACGTGTTTCAGGGGTCAAACACACTTCCCCTTCATTAGGGCTATAAAACAAGGGCAAATACAAAGGTCATGAATATAAAAGTAAAAGGTCATGAATATATAGATTAATAAAGAAGTAGAAAATAATGAATATAAAAGTCAAATGGTATTATTATTATAATTTTTTACTTGTATAATTATTTTATTAGTCATTAAAAAACTTGGACTCTTGAACATGTGTTCTTATTGGATTGTAAGTAATTATATATTCAAAGGTGGTTATAAATCTTTTCAATCAATCCAAATAAATACATTTTTGTAGCTGTGAGTTAACTGTGAAATAACCTTCATGTCAGTGCACAAGTGCTGGGGACTATAGTACACTCAATGTTGCTAGGCTTTGGCAAAGTGTGTCACCAAGCAGTTTTTATTATTTTTTAGTTTTGGATAGAAAAGTTAGACCTTCTATGATTTGTGTGCTACTGTCTGTAACTCCCTTGGGGAGCATCAACCTATATGTAGTTGTGATCACTGTCCCTGAGAAAGAAAGTAGGTGGAAATCCACAATTTTTTGAATTTTCCTCAGAACAAGGGGTGAGGGGAAATCGTCCAATGGGGACATCTGTCTTGTGGACAACTGTCTAAGAGTAAAACCCCTCAATTTGGGAGCGTTTTTCTTACTTCTGGTTGTGACTCGGAGACAGGAAGTGATGGCATTTTCCCCAATGATACACACGATCGGTCAAACTGATAAGAACGGTCTGATGGACCGTTTTCATCGGACCAAACTGATCGTGTGTGGGCCTCATCGGTTATTTATCCATAGGTTAAAAAAAAGCAATCTTGTTTTAAATTTAACCGATGGATACCTAACCGATAGAACAAAACCGATCGTTTGTAGGCATGTCCATCGGTTAAAAATCCAGGCATGCTCAGAATCAAGTCGACGCATGCTTGGAAGCATTGAACTTCGTTTTTTTCAGCACGTTGTTGTGTTTTACGTCACCGCGTTCTGACACGATCGTTTTTTTAACCGATGGTGTGTAGGCACGACTGACCATCAGTCAGCTTCATCGGTTAACCAATGAAAACGGTCCATCAGACCGTTCTCATCGGTTTAACAGATAGCGTGTACGCGGCATGACAGCACAAAAAAACCTTGCAGGTCTTGAACCTTCTATCCAAAAGTAAAAATGCATTTGTGTTATTGTGCAATATGCAATGTGCATACATTGGGGTGCCATTCCGACTGAATGGCTCTTCATCACACGTGAGGAAAAGGCTTGACAATAGACAAGATGACTCCTCTTGACGGACTTTTGTGCACAGGTTAAAACATGTTCCCTTTAGCGCTCGCAAGAATTGGGCACAGGCTAATGAATATGCACAAACTCGCGCGATCGCACAAGTGCCCTCGTGCATTCTCGCTCGCGCCGGAGCTCAAGTGCACCTGTGACAGATCTTGGAGCTAAACTGGCTATTTAAGTTTGGCCAGTGCTCAGGATCTGTGCTGCTTTGTCTTCAGCCTCCTGTGTATCCTGTGACTCTGTATCCTGACTCCAGTTGCTAACTTGTCTTGACCACTCTCTGTACTCCGCCTGTAATGACTTTGGCCTGTCCCCTGACTTCTGCTTCTATCTGTTCCATTGGCTCTTGCTTCACTGATCAGTTTCTAAACAGGCTTGTTTCCTGACCACGCACGTGCCTGTGCTCTGTTCCCGACCCATCCTGTCTATGTATGACCCGGCCTGTCTGACTCTGCTACTCTATCTGCTTACCGGGGGCCATCGGATGACTTCTCCTGCCCAGCGTTGACATCTGCCGTACTGCTAGGAAGCAGGCACTCATGCCACTCTGTACTCCTGCACCTCCTGTCTACTCTATCATGGGCCCCGAGTCAGAGGTATAAGAGAGGCCTTCCTCACCATATCAGGCTCTGCTACCAGGTACGTGATAACACAACGCACATATCTACTACAATGTACAGTAACACACTCAGTACTGCAGTATAATAGTGTCAATGGGCTCATTGGCATTACTGTTAATGTTCAAGATACACATGTGATAACAAGCTGGCTGTGTTGCAGTATTTTTTCCATATTCTTAGATGCTTTTTATGTCATGATCTTGGTGCATGTTTCATAGTCTAATTACTTCAGTACCAATTATTTTTTTCTTGAGAAGCTGGCTGGATGTATAATATGACTGTATTAGATTGTGGCAGTTATATTGACAGATAAGCTAGCTTTACCGTAATTGCGTTACTGAAAATTGACTAGTCATTGTAATTATTTTGAGCATGTTTGCTTTTGACAGCATTGATCCATAGCTGTGCATAAGGGTATTATATCTCTTTTAAAGCTAATCCCATTAATGACAGTAAACACAAGACAAAAAAATTAAAAACATGACTCAAATGTATACAAACTTATTAGATAACTTGGTTTGGCAAAGTATTAATATACAATAAAGATATCTATAGTGCAGGCATCCATTTCTGATTAATGTGTGTTAAGCACGAGTCCTCTCATTTTGAAATAAATGAAGACTAACTTTTATCCAAAGGTTAATCTCTGCTGACTTTATATCATGTTTGAATCAATCTCTACTATTTTCCAGATCTAGTATTGTTTGGTCTGTCTCTTAGGCAGCCCAAAGACCAGTGATGGCGAACCTTGGCACCCCAGATGTTTTGGAACTACATTTCCCATGATGTTTAACTACACTGCTGAGTGCATGAGCATCATGGGAAATGTAGTTCCAAAACATCTGGGGTGCCAAGGTTCGCCATCACTGCCATAGACCATGGGTAGAAAGAAAGACATTTGCTTAATTCCCCCATCAATATGGACTGTCTGAATGCCTCCCGCAGTGCTATTGTGCTCTGCCAGTAGAGGGGACGCAGGGAACATTTCCTTCTGTTAGAACACATGGATTACTGCTAGCAGCTTTAGCCGCCGACAGTAATTGCATGGCAAAAATCCTACAGGCTGGTTGTACCCAACTCAATCGATATGGATATAACCAGTCTGCCCAGACAAGGATTGAAGTTCCGCCGGTCCCTGCTGAATCCTCCAATTGTTGATCCATGTATGGCCCACTTTAAGCTGCCCAAAGGTGATCCAAATTTCAATCCAAGTATGGCCATTCCTGCTCGACAGAAGTCGATCTAATGATTAACTTTTTTTTTTCATACAATTACCGTACTAATTACACGAAAATCGTTTGTTCTGTTATTGTACAAGAAACATTTTCGTGCTTGTCCCTTGGGATATTTTCGCATTAACTGTCGTGATCGGTGCTTGAAAGCTGTGTGCGGGGGAGTGTGAACGTCCACAGCGTCTCCCCGCAGAGATGTAGTTCGAAGGGAGGGGACGAGCACGCTGACTAACCCCCAACCAGAACGGCTCGGATGATGGGGGCAATCTTAATGAGTGGGAACAGGAAGTGAAAAATTCAGACAAAGAAAAAAACATTTAGAAGGAAAATTAAAGGAAAAAGTTAGGTGAGCCAATAATGCACTAGCTTAAAGGAACCTATTTAGAAAATAAAAAACAAACCTTTACAACCTCTTTAAGATGGATGCACTTACAGTAAAAAAGGGGGGGACCCCTCTGAAACTTCCACTGCGCCACTGAGACCCCAGGAGGTCTAATGTTCTAGGCTGGTATCTTATAGCAAGATAGAAGCATCTGCCCTATAGCATTACAGATACAGTAATGATTTTTCAGGACCATGGTCAGTACTTAACTGGTGTTATCTTAGGGCCAGATTCACAGAAGAGATACGACGGCGTATCTCTGATACGCCGTCGTATCTCTGATACGCGGTCGTATCTCTCAGAGTATCTATGCGACTGATTCATAGAATCAGTTACGCATAGATAGCCCTAAGATCCGACAGGTGTAATTGACTTACACCGTCGGATCTTAGGATGCAGTACCTCGGCCGCCGCTGGGGGGAGTTTGCGTCGTATTCCAGTGTCGGGTATGCAAATGAGGATTTAAGGCGATCCACAAAGGTTTTTCCCGTCGTTACGTCGGCGCAAGTCTTTTTTTCCCCTCGCAAAGTTAGGTGTTCTATTAACATGGTGTAAAATTACTCCACCATGTTAAAGTATGGCCGTCGTTCCTGCGTCGCTTTTGAATTTTTTTTTTTCGGCGTAAGTACGTTACGCACGTCGCGATTCACAAACACGTCGGGGCGCCGTAAGTTTGCGCAAAGCACGTCGGGAAAATTGCAAATGGAGCATGCGCAGAATGTCCGGCGCGGGAGCGCGTCTAATTTAAATGGTGCCCGCCCCATTTGAATTGGGCAGGGTTGCGCCGGACGACTTTACATTACACCGCCGCAAGTTTCCAGGTAAGTGCTTTGAGGATCAGGCACTTACACTGAAAACTTGCGGCGGTGTAACGTAAACGGGTTACGTTACACGGCCGCAATTATTCGTGAATCTGGCCCTTAGTTACTATACTGAATTTTGCATGACATTGCAGCATCATCGGAAGTTAAAAAACTGCTGGACCTCATCTTCAGGCAAACAGCAATGCACTGCAATGCTTAACCATGTGTGACATTTGGGTTTACTTGCTTTTAGTAAGACATGGCCATAAAATGGCAGAACTTTATGAACACATCAGCAATCTCAAAACGAAATTCCAGCCTTACCTGCGATCTTACACAGTTGTACAGCCTCCTGTACTGAAATAGTTTCCTCTAACTGTGAGCTTTGCACCACATGCAGCAAGTTGGCTTAGGGCCCTCCTCATCTCCTTGCTGAAGCAAGCACCATCTAACTCTTTCCTCCTCAGACTGACTGACTGTCCCTGGCCCATGTCTTTCATTTCCTGGGTTTCTTTTATATCAATCATGGAGGTTCAACATCACATATGAGCGTTACCTAAGGCAAGCTACAAGCAAAGGGTTTAATATATGTTATTTAATAAAAAAGTTCTTTAAAAAAAAAAATGATTAGCATGTTGATGAAGGGAGAAAGGAAGAACTACATAAAGCAAAATATATGCAGACTTAAAGAGGAAGTAAGCCTAGCCTAGCATAGCATACTAGCTCATTATGTAATACTCACCTCAGATCGAAGCCCCGCAGCCGTCCTCGTACACTGCTCGGGCGGCCGACACCTCTCCCGGGACTGACTTCCTGATATCGTGGCTCTGTGATTCACTCCCGTGCATGCACGCGAGAGCCGCCTGTCACGGCATGGTGTCCATTAGGAACGGCACGCTCGCCGTCGCTAAAGTGCGCCTGCGCCGTTGTCTACGACGTATATGCGGTAGACATCTGCGCCGTGATTTTTGTAAATATCTCCTAAACCATGGCGGTTTAGGAGATATTTCAAGTACCTTAATCTAGGCTTACCTGTAGGTAAAAGTGGTTGTAACGGGTTTACAACCACTTTAAGCTAGCCATAGACGGAGCAATTTTCTTTCCTACAACATGGTTTGCAGGAAAGATAATTGCTCGATTCCCCTAGGGTTATTGTATTCTTTCTGTAAGGGGGAACCTTCTCTACCAGGAGAACCCAAGTTGATCGATCAATCCACTTGGGTACATACACCCTACCCATCCATGGGTCGATTCTTGGCTGAGTTCCTGCTGAACCAGCCGAGATTCGAACCATCTATTGCCGGCTTTAACTTCATATTTAAAGCAGAATAAAAATCGAAAAGGAAACAATTCCATGGGAAGGTCAACAGCACACCTCAAAAATGTACAATATGAATGTAAATCTCATGTTACTGTTACCACTTTACTTTAGAAGTTTTGTAATAACCAATACTTCTGCTTAGTCACTTACCTCCATGAAAGGACGGTGGTGTCAAGGACTCGGGGCTATCATCTTCTGGTTCTGATACCGTTACTGTTGGAACCGAGTCACCACCTGGTTTTAAGCCTAGTTCTGATACCCCCTGATAACTAGTTTCAAAAAAGTCACATTCTATAGACGATTCTGTCCCAGTAAGAGTAATTTTCACAGGGGAGGTCTTAGTATTTACGGTTGCTGTGTGGCTATATAAGCCAACATTATCATCGCGTTCCTCCATATATGGTGAATATGAAATATCTTCACGCTGATGATCCTTAAAAGCAAAGTCATAACCTACTGGGCTCTGCTTTCTGTCGTAAACCTCTTCAGGAGAATGCTGAGGTTTTGTATCTGGAGACCTGCTGATGTCGATGTACTTGCAAGCTTCTAATTTATCGCCCTCTGAAGGGTCAGATAAAGTTTTGATCACATCCTTGCTTTCTGCGGGTGTCATCTCAATTCCTGAATCTGAACTGAGCAAACCACGACCCTCAAACATGGGTGTGTCTTGAGGAGAACGGGAGGCGGTTCCAAATTCCTCTGCATCCAACCTTGTGCCACCATCACCTTTCTTCAGAATGCCAGTAAAGTAGGAGGACTCTGGCTGCGACATATAACGTTCATCTGATTTCAGAGATGTGTATAAAGATTCCTCATCATCCAATGAAAACTTCTTGGAATTGGTATAATCTAAAAACACAAAATGTAAATTGAAGAATTAAAGAATGCTCTTAGCACATATTAAGAAATAAACTTTAGTACATGTCATTATATAATATACAGAGAAGGGGAGACTGGGAGAGAAAAGAAGGAATGATAAAGAGAGGAACTTGAGGACACTGTGGAAGATAGGTAGTCAAATTATTTACAATGCTTTAACCACTTAAGGACCAGCCCATGTAGATATACGTCGGCAGGGGAAACATGCACGGTATGAGTCTCTGGCAGGTGAAGAGGGGCTGTGGAGGGAGGGTGGCGTGGTTGATTTGTTACATGTATTAGGTCTCTGGAATGTGTAGGGTTTCTTCGTATACGTATGACAATGTTAAACATATGTGCATAGGGCCTGGTGTGAAACGGTTTG
Source organism: Rana temporaria (assembly GCF_905171775.1). NCBI lineage: Eukaryota > Metazoa > Chordata > Amphibia > Anura > Ranidae > Rana > Rana temporaria. The sequence goes on along the minus strand of NC_053501.1, from coordinate 36,329,328 downwards.
CGAACCTGAATTGTACAATATATATCTGTAAAAAAAATGTATTAATTATTGATCAATGTTGATCAAATGCCTACCATGTATGTACCTCTTATTTTCTGCACCTCAATAAACTTGGTTTTGAAGTTAAAAAAAAGATATACGTCGGCAGAAGGGCACGGACAGGCATAATCACGTACCTGTACGTGGCCCTTTTTTTAAATAAAATTAATAAAAATGCCATAAAACTATCCCCTATTTTGCAGACGCTATAACTTTTGCGCAAACCAATTAATAAACGATTATTGCAATTTTTTTATCAAACATATGTAGAAGAATACATATCGTCCTAAACTGAGGAAAAAAAACGATTTTTTATATATTTTTTGGGCATATTTATTATAGCAAAAAGTAAAAAATATTGATTTGTCGCTCTATTTTTGTTTATAGCGGAAAAAAAAAACGCAGAGGTGATCAAATACCACCAAAAGTCCGATGGATTTCTGTACACACTATATGACTTTGCACCGTAGGACTTTTGTTGCCAAAAAGTTTGTCCGTTTGCAGAGCAAACTTTTGCCTGATGAAAACCGAAAAAGTTTGTCCGATGGAGCGTACACACGATAGGATTTTTTTGAAAACTTGCTCATTTTGAAGTTTGTTGTCAAAAAGTCCTACCGTGTGTATGTGGCTTTACTCTCAAGCACATGTGCTTTCCAGCCAAGCCTGATTGGCTCCTGATCTTCCTTGCCCTGGGAAATTACATTTGTTACATTGGCTGCATTTATTGTTTCTTAAAGAACACATAACAATATTATTTGCTTTTCTAATATGCATACCTAGCAAATTCAGAATGAACATTCTGCCTGTAGCACAGCTCTGGTGTGATGTGTACCATTATTGCTTCATTCATTGACTTTACTTGCTGTCTTCAGGCATTGTTGTATATACATTTAAATGGTGAGATGTGCTCAATATGAATATTTCACAACAGAGTGGTAATTACCATGTTACAGGACATCTCTTCTTTTTGAAGTCGAGTAATAAAATCAATATTCAACAGTTGTGAATTTTTTTTTTAGCAAAAGGATTACAGCGATCTTGTCAGTAAAATGGTGAATGACATTTGTTCAGTGGACTGAAGATATTTTCCTTAAAAAAGACCAGTGCTTGACACCCACCTAATCAAAGTGTCATTGGCATTCCCTCAAACTACACTGTGCTGATAGCGAATGTTACAGGGTCAAGCTGGACACTGCCAATCAGATGGGAATTAGCTGTCAATCTCAGGCCTGTGCTGCTGTTTGCTGCCAAGGAGCAGTGAGCATGGATCACATTTTTACACATCTGGATACATTGAAAAAAAATTATATATATATATATACAGTTGTGCTCATAAGTTTACATACCCTGGCAACTTAGGGTCTAAAAAACACCCCGGTACAACCCCTTTAAGCCGAAGGCCGCATATTTACGTTATGTCGGCTTGAAGTGGAAATACACTTTAAGCCATTGGGGAAGATTTACTTAACCACTTAAGATCCGGACCATTATGCAGGTAAAGGACAAGGCCCCTTTTTGCGTTTCGGCACTGCGTCGTTTTGACTCACAATTGCGCAGTCGTGCGACGTGGCTCCCAAACAAAATTGGCGTCCTTTTTTTCCCACAAATAGAGCTTTCTTTTGGTGGTATTTGATCACCTCTGCGGTTTTTATTTTTTGCGCTATAAACAAAAATAGAGCGACAATTTTGAAAAAAAATTCAATATTTTTTACTTTTTGCTGTAATAAATATCCACCAAAAATACATATAATTTATTTTTTTTCCCTCAGTTTAGGCCGATACGTATTATTCTACATATTTTTGGTAAAAAAGCGTTTATTGATTGGTTTGCGCAAAAGTTATAGTTTTACTAGTAATGGCGGTGATCAGCAATTTTTTTTCGTGACTGCTATATTATGGCGGACACATCGGACACTTTTGACACATTTTTGGGACTATTGTCATTTTCACAGCGAAAAGTGCTATAAAAATGCGCCGATTACTGTGAAAATGGCAATGGTAGTGAAGGGGTTAACCACTAGGGGGCGCTAAGGGGTTAAGTGTGCCCTAAGGGAGTGATTCTTACTGTAGGGGGGGCGTGGCTGGACGTGTGACATCACTGATCGTCGTTCCCTATAACAGGGAACAGACGATCAGTGTCAAGCCACAGAGAAGAACGGGGAAGGTTTGTTTACACTCACCTCTACCTTTCTTCAGCTCCTGTGACCCGATCGCGGTACTCCGGCAGCGATCGGGACCTGCGGGCGCGGTCACGGAGCTTCGGACTGGGTCGCGAGTGTGCCGTCAGCCCCGCGGCTGGGCACTTAAAGGGAAATGTACCTGTACGTGCCTGTGCCCAGCCGTGCCATTCTGCTGACGTATATCGGCGTTGGGCGGCCCACAAGTGGTTAAACTGGTGCACACAGAATCTGGTGCAGCTGTGCATGGTAGCCAATCAGCTTCTAACTTCTCCTTGTTCAATAAAGCATTGGCAATGAAACCTGGAAGCTGATTGGTTTCTATGCAGTGCTGCGCAAGATTTTGAACGCTCCAGTTTTGGTAAATAACCCCCATTGTCTCGCAATTAGCAACAGCCTGACATGCAGCTCCTTTAGTTGACCATTAGGTTGTCTATGCTGTCTATCAGATAGGCAACCCAACAGCCAACTAAAGAAGCTCACAAGGCAGGCTGACAACGCCATTGCAAATTCCATGACAGTGGCTTAGTGCTGTCAGCCTGCGGCAGGAAGTGCTGTTTAACTTTGCATTTGTGTTCCATTTTATTTTGTGAATTTAATGATACACAACTTAGGTTTTTCCAATACAGCTCACTGATGCCCTGCTGCTAACACACCATAAATATTTAAAGATGATTCTGAAGAGTGCTGGTTTGCTTGGTTTTATAATCCCTCTCTTACAAATCAGTGGATTGGATTAATGTAAAATGCATATTTTTATAGCTGCTTCCCATCCAAATTACAACACACAGAAGTGACAGAGATGACAGGATTGCATGGAAAGATGTTCAATCCTAGCCAGAACCATTAAACCGAATGTATTGTAAGCTTTGAGGTTAAAGTGAACTCATTAATTTCAAATATTGGAACCGTTATGATGAGAATGCATCCGTGGAATAAATTTGCCCAAATATACTGGAATCAGGAAAGACACGTAAAGCCCTCTGTTCATAGGGCGGTAGCAATTTCACACGTTTGGGATCACTTGGTTTAACTTGAAAAAAAATATCGCTGTTATGCCCTGTACACAGGATCGGTCCATCCCATGAAAACGGTCTGATGGATTTTTCCATCAGTTATCTGATGAAGCTGACCTACACACCATCGGTTAAAAAAACAATCGTATCAGAAGGCGGTCACATAAACCACGTACGACGGTGTGTTGTCATATTCTGCTCCCTATCGCAGAATGCTGCGGAAGTCACGTGGCAGGCAACTGCGCATGCGCAATGCGCTCCAACGGCAAATGCGATGCGTTCCAGGGGATTTATGACACTACCCTTCAGTGAACCCATCACAATTTGTCACGGAAGTGACGTATTACCATAGACGGAGCGCGGGGAGAGAGAGAGAGAGACCCATTCATAGCAAGAGAGAAATAGAGATACTGAGATACATTCAGAGCGAGAGAGAGATGGTGTACATATATTTTATATAACGGAAGTAATGCACATAGGGGAGGTAATCCCCTCCCTGAGCCCCGGTTTTCTCTCAGTATCTCTATATCTGTATGCCTCTCTAGCTCTGAATGTATCTCTATATGTCTATTTCTCTCTCGCTCTGAATGGGTCTCTCTCTCTCTCTCCCCGCTCCGTGTATGGTAATACGTCACTTCCGTGACAAATTGTGATGGTTCACTGAAGGGTAGTGTCGTAAATCCCCTGGAACGCATAACATTTGCCGTTGGAACGCATTGCGCATGCGCAGTTGGCCGTCACGTGACTTCCGCAGCATTCTAGGATAGGCAGCAGAATATGACACTGCACCGGCAGTATAAAGGGGAAGTTCAAATTCAATAGCGCCACCCTTGGGGCTGCTTTAGCTGATTTCGTGTTAGTAAGAGACGATTCGCGCTTTTCTGTCTGTTACAGCGTGATGAATGTGCTATCTCCATAACGAACGCTAGTTTTACCAGAACGAGCGCTCCCGTCCCCTAATTTAGTCTGAGCATGCGTGGATTTTTAACCGATGGACGTGTCTACAGACGATCGTTTTTTTTCTATCGGTTACTTAACCATCAGATATTTTAAAACAAGTTCCTATTTTTTTAACCGATGGTTAAAAAACCGATGGGGCCCACACACGATCGGGTAGTCTGATGAAAACGGTCCATCAGACCGTTTTTTATCAGACAAACCGATTGTGTGTACGTACGCGGCATTACAGTGCAGCACACTAAAGTAAATCAAGTAAATCTCATGACAGAACCATGGAGGATGGCAGTGTTGAAGACCTTTTGAAAAATAGTTGCTGGGCAACCAGAACACACAGATCTGAATAGAGCCTCAAAATATATGTCTGGGCAAAATAAATAAAAAATTCAGTACATCTCCGCAATACATGTACATTTCACCATGCTTTATCTTTTTATTAAATTCTGCAAGTAAAAAAAAAAAAAAATACCTGTTGATCTCCCTCATACCCAGTATTTTCCTAACTTCCTAAAAGGTGACAACACTGTGGGTCTGCTGCATTTAAAATGTAAGTTTACCTTTTCACATGAAAATTAAAAGGTGAACTAAACCCCTATAGCGGTCATTCTTGGCTAGTAGTTCAACCAGACAGAACGCTTTCGGCTGGTCTTTGCTTCTGAGCATGCGCATTTGTACTTTTGCTGTACACACGGTCGGACTAGGCACCATAGGACTTTTGTTGACGTAAAGTTTGTAGTTGCAGATCAAACTTTTTGTCCGATGAAACCCGGAAAAGTTGGTCCGATGGAGCGTACACACGATCGGACAAATTTGAAAACTTGCAGATTTTGAAGTTTGTTGGCAAAAAGTCCGACCGTGTGTACGGGCCTTTAGAATGGCCCAGTCAAAGTCCAGACCTAAATCCAATTGAGAATCTGTGGAAAGATTTAAAAATTGCTGTTCAATCCAATCTATCAGAGCTTGAGCTCAAGCTAAGAAGAATCGCCAAAAATGTTACTCTCTAGGGGCTAGATTCACATAGCCCGCCCTAACTTTGCGGCGGCGTAGTGTATCGTGTTTACACTACGCCGCCGTAAGTTAGCGAGGCAAGTACATGATTCACAAAGTACTTGCCTGCTAAGTTATGGCGGCGTAGCCTAAAGCGGGCGGGCGTAAGGGCGCCTAATTCAAAATAGGCCGAGGGGGGCGTGTTTAATGTTAATTTTGTTTGACCTGACGTGATTGACGTTTTTTTGTAACTGCGCATGCGCCGTCCGCCTACATATCCCAGTGTGCATTGCGGCAACGTACGCCGCACGGGCCTATTGGTTTTGACGTGGACGTAAATGACGTAAATCCCTATTCACGGACGACTTACGCAAACGACGTAAAATATTCAAATTTCGATTCGGGAACGACGGCCATACTTAACATTACTATTCCAGCTATTTGATGAAATAACTTTAGGCCTGATAATGCGTTACGTAATCGGCGTATCTGTAAAGCGTCGGCCGGGCGTACGTTCGTGAATAGGCGTATCTAGTGATTTACATATTCTACGCCGACCGCAATGGAAGCGCCACCTAGCGGTCAGCCTAAATATTGCACCCTAAGATAGGACGGCGCAAGCCGTCGTATCTTAGATAGGTTTAAGTGTATCTCTGTTTGAGAATACACTTAAACTTAGGACAGCGCAAATTCCGAGTTAGGTCGGCGTATCTACTGATACGCCGGCCTAACTCTTACTGAATCTGGCCCAAGATCTGCAAAGCTGGTAGAGACTTACCTCCAGCTGTAATTGCAGCAAAAGGTTGTTCTACCAAGTAATGACTCAGGGGGGCTGAATACAAATGCACACCACACTTTTCAGATATTTATTTGTAAATATTTTGAAAAACATTTATCATTTTCCTTCCACTTCACAATTATCTGCCACTTTGTGTCAGTCTATCACATAAAATCCCAATATAAAACATCTATCTTTTTGGTTGTAACATGACAAAGTGTGGAAAATTTCAAGGAGTATGAATACTTTTTCAAGGTACTGTATATATAGATATGTATGTATAGAGCTTTGTTTTGTATAGTGAGTTTTATACAGGGCCCCTGGGAGATTAGTATTCAGGGGATAAACTGCTTATTTTATTTTTTTTCTTTGGAACCTCTAAGGCTGTGTGTAACGTTATGGATCGGGTAAAACAGGAGCCCCATCGCTACAGTGAAAACTGCAGAGTTAATAATTACCGTATCCAGGAGATCCACATGTTAACGTGCACATATGGGGGGTGTGTGTGGCTTTCTGATGGCCATGTTTCTGACAAATAGAACTGGAATGCCCCTGGCTAACCCAACATAAAAACTAACAATGGGGAGCCTGGCCTACAAGCTTTGCTTGAGAATGGTTATGAAATTCCTTGTGAGTTCACATGAGAACAGTTACCAAGTTGCCTGTGGAGTTACCCAAGGACTGTTACCAAGATAAAGCTAAAAAAAAAAAAAAAAAAAGCATTGAAATTAGTAGTGTGTTTAAAGCGCACTCCAAAAATTGTATTATGTAATGGAATTCCTAAAACCTATATAAACCAGTTGCATCTTAAAGGGGTTGTACAGGTAAATGTTTTTTCACCTTAATGCATCCTATGCATTAAGGTGAAAAAACATCCAACGGTACCGCCCCCCCGAACCCCCGTTTTACTTACCTGACCCCTCGAAAGTCCATGTGATCCTCTTCGGTTCCCAACCTGCCCGTTAATTGGCTAGGCTGGACGGATTGATAGCAGCGCAGCAATTGGCTGGCGCTGCTGTCAATCACAGCGGATGACGCGGTGCGCCGGGGGGCGGGGCCGAGTGATACAGTCAGCGGCTATGCCTGCTGCTGTATCACTGGAGCGTGCTCGCAAAAGCTTTCCACCATGCGAGCTCGCTCGTATGACGGTGGAAAGCTCTTGCGAGGAGGAGCCGAGACAGCCGCCGAGGGACCCCAGAAGACAGGGTTAGGGGACACTCTGTGCAAAACGAGCTGCACAGTGGAGGTAAGTATAACATGTTTGTTATTTAAAAAAAAAAAAAAAGTTTGCTTTTAGTGTTCCTTTAATGAAAATCATGAATGTGTTTCCACATGGAAGTATCTCAACCTGTCTCAGACTCCTGTAGTCTCCTTTACAGCAGAACTCACACCAACAGGTAATGCCGCGTACACACGATGGCTTTTTCCAACAGAATTCCGCTCAAGCTGTCTTGCATACACCAGGGCACACCAAATTCCGACCGTCAAAAACACGGTGACGTACAACACTACGATGAGCCTAGAAAAATTAAGTTCAATGCTTCCGAGCTTGCGTCAAATTGTTTTCGAGCATGTGTTTTTTTTTTCTCCATGGAATTCCATACAGACGAATGGAATTTCCAATAGAATTTTTTTCTGTCGGAAAAAAGAGAACATGTTCTCTTTCTAAGTCCGTCGGAAAAAGTCAGATGGGGCATACACACGGTCGGAATATCCGATGAAAAAATTCTGTGTACGCGGCATAAGATCACTACTATGAACTTCGTCAGGGCTTCACAGGCATGTGCACAGGAAAAGGAAACATACACTGACCTGTGACCCTGCTGATATGCTGCTGCTCTTTCACTGTCTTATTATAGACCAGCCGTCACTAAATGGCGGCCCGCGGTCCGAGTCCGGCCCGGGTGGCGCTTCTGCCCGGACCGCTATGCCGCCAGTATAATTTTAAATGTCAGTGTTGGTTTGCTGGGGCCGCGGGTTTCCCCAGCAACCAGTGACGCTGAGAGTGGAGAAGACAGGCTTGCACTCACGATGGGACGTGACGTCACGTGCGTGCCCCGCCCCCTGCAGCTTGCGGGTCCACTCCTGGCTCTCTTTGTGAGATTGGGGCGTGACGTCCGTGCGCGCCCCGCCCCCCTACTACTCGCGGTCCCGGGCTCGCCATATCGCACAGCTTTCGCCCATCTTGTATGCAAGGTATGTGACAAGTTAATTAGTTGTCACTAATGGGCATATTTATTATTGTGTACACTGCTGGACATATTTCATTAATGGTCACGATGATGGGCACCTTTTTTTTATGTTAATGGGAAACTCTGATGGACGAATTTTATTTTAAGGGGCACTCTGATGGGTATATTTTTAATGTGCACACTGATGAGCATATTTTGTTAAGGGGCACACTGATGGACACATTTTGTTGTGCCCATCAGAGTGCCCCTTAACATAAAATATGCCCATTAGTGTACCCATTAAAAATATACCCATCAGCGTACCCCTTAAAATAAAATGTGCCCATCAGAGTGCCCCTTAACATAAAAGGTGCACATCAGCGTGACCCTTATTTTATGTTAAGGGCCATGCTGATGGGAACATTTTTTGTTAAGGGGCACTCTGATGGGCATATTTTATTTTAAGAGCAACACTGATGGGCACATTTTGTATTAAGGAGCACTCTGATGGGCAGATTTTATGTTAATATGAAATGTGCCCATCAGGATGTCCCTTAACATAAAACTTGTCCATTAGAGTGTCCCTTAACATAAAATGTGCCCATCGGCGTGACCCTTATTTTATGTTAAGGGGCGCGCTGATGGGCAGATTTTATGTTAATATAAAATGTGCCCATCAGGATGTCCCTTAACATAAAACTTGTCCATTAGAGTGTCCCTTAACATAAACTGTGCCCATCGGCGTGACCCTTATTTTATGTTAAGGGGCACGCTAATAGGCACATGTAAAGGGATGCTGTGATGGGGACACCTGATGTAAAGGGATGCTGTGATGGGGACACCTGATGTAAAGGGATGCTGTGATGGGGACACCTAATGTAAAGGGTTGCTGTGATGGGGACCCCTGATGTAAAGGGATTCTGTGATGGGGACACCTGATGTAAAGGGATTATGTGATGGGGACACCTGATGTAAAGGGATGCTGTGATGGGGACCCCTGATGTAAAGGGATTCTGTGATGGGGACACCTGATGTAAAGGGATTCTGTGATGGGGACCCCTGATGTAAAGGGATTCTGTGATGGGGACACCTGATGTAAAGGGATTCTGTGATGGGGACACCTGATGTAAAGGGATGCTGTGATGGGGACCCCTGATGTAAAGGGATTCTGTGATGGGGACACCTGATGTAAAGGGATTCTGTGATGGGGACCCCTGATGTAAAGGGATTCTGTGATGGGGACACCTGATGTAAAGGGATTCCGTGATGGGGACACCTGATGTAAAGGGATTCTGTGATGGGGACCCCTGATGTAAAGGGATTCTGTGATGGGGACACCTGATGTAAAGGGATTCTGTGATGGGGACACCTGATGTAAAGGGATGCTGTGATGGGGACCCCTGATGTAAAGGGATTCTGTGATGGGGACACCTGATGTAAAGGGATTCTGTGATGGGGACACCTGATGTAAAGGGATGCTGTGATGGGGACACCTAATGTAAAGGGATGCTGTGATGGGGACCCCTGATGTAAAGGGATGCTGTGATGGGGACACCTAATGTAAAGGGATGCTGTGGTGGGGACCCCTGATGTAAAGGGATGCTGTGATGGGGACCCCTAATGTAAAGGGATGCTGTGATGGGGACCCCTGATGTAAAGGGATGCTGTGATGGGGACCCCTGATGTAAAGGGGCACTGTGATAGGGACACCTGATGTAAAGGGATGCTGTGATGGGGACACCTGATGTAAAGGGATTCTGTGATGGGGACACCTGATGTAAAGGGATTCTGTGATGGGGACACCTGATGTAAAGGGATGCTGTGATGGGGACACCTAATGTAAAGGGATGCTGTGATGGGGACCCCTGATGTAAAGGGATGCTGTGATGGGGACACCTAATGTAAAGGGATGCTGTGATGGGGACCCCTGATGTAAAGGGATGCTGTGATGGGGACCCCTAATGTAAAGGGATGCTGTGATGGGGACCCCTGATGTAAAGGGATGCTGTGATGGGGACCCCTGATGTAAAGGGGCACTGTGATAGGGACACCTGATGTAAAGGGATGCTGTGATGGGGACACCTGATGTAAAGGGATGCTGTGATGGGGACACCTGATGTAAAGGGGCGCTGTGATGGGGACACCTGATGTAAAGGGGCGCTGTGATGGGGACACCTGATGTAAAGAAGCGCTGTGATGGGGAAAAATGGGGACTTGAGATTCGGACCTCGGCCCAAAGAAAATTTTAGTGACCGGACCTCCTTGAAATTTAATTCAAGACCCCTGTAATATGTTAAGTTCTGGACTAGTGTGTGGGGCATGTGTGAGGAGCTGGCAAAACAATAGCTTGCTGATGCCATAAAGTTGACAAGTGGATGGAATACCCCTACTGATATACTGATCATTTTGATGTGATCACTTATGGTCACTTCTACTTATGCATTTTCCTTATCATATGCTCAGTATGAAATGTCAAGGGAAGAGACAGTTTACTTTGAGGATGGGTGCAAGTATAAAAAACAAAAAGTTAAAAATGTTAAGACTTTTTTGTAGCTTTGAGAAGATCAGAGAAGGGTTAAATCGAGTACCGCTCACGCATGCAGACTGGATAAAACAAATGGGTGAAATGCTCAGTCTGGAAGATAGATTTTATATATATATATATATATATATATATATATATATATATATATATAGTGTCAGGAAGTCAGGTAAATCTGTGGGTGTTGTCACAGACGGGAGATACATTTCTGCCTTGTTTAGACAATATACCAATTATTATCAGGTGTCGGCTGCAGAAGCAGCCAGAAAGATTTAAGGAGCGTTGAAAAACTTCAGCTGTTCAGAATGAGGCAATTAAGGCCTCTATAAGTAATCCAGAGGATCACTACTGATTACTGCATCCTGAGGCTTTTTGAGTGAAGGAGAGCAGTGAACAGAAATACTTCTGAACAGGTGAGGTGCTGTTGATTTTTCCGTGTGATAAAAATCAAAAAGACTATTTGTTTTTCTGCTGTAGGATCAGCAGTGTCGGCCCAGCAGTAGGCTGTGCCAGACTCCATAGATAGGTTCCTGTGTGGTGAAGATAGACGCCCCAAGTGGCCAGGGTTTATTTTATGTTTGATTTTGTTTATGCTGTTTGGATGCTTGCACTTGTTTCCAGCAAGATGGAAGAATAAACCAAATTCTTTGTTTTCAACCGTCTTCGGCTGTTTCTCTGTATCGTTCCGTGTGTAGTGAACCCATCCAGGGAGTCAAACACCCCCGCTACCGAGCTAACCCCTTACAATATATATATATATATATATATATATATATATATATATATATATATATATATATATATCTCAATATAGGGGATATGCATGAAAATTTGAAAAATGTGGTCCCTGTGGTTGGATACTGGATAGCGCTCTTGATATACAGGTGGAAAGGCTACTTTTCTGATTGGGGAGGTACGCCTTCCAATACTCATTTTGTTTCTTTTAAAGATCTCTAGTGATACTTTTTGATGTGCATTTTACACTTGTAGACATACTGTAAATGTTTAGATGCTTAACAATGTTAAGACAAATGGATGTTAGCATTGAATATGAGCATTGTACTGTGGCATGGTTACTCTGGAAACTGATTTTTTGTCGTTTGTCGGCACATTTTATTTATAAACCATTCTCTGATTTAAAAAAACTGAATGCTGGGTTTTGCTGTCTCCGTACCATTGGAAAAATCTCCTTTCACATCATGTTCCAGAGATTCAACAGGAAGCAAGTGGAAATCTCCCAAATTGATATGGAATTCCCCTCCTAGATAGTTTTCCAATTGGAAGATTTCCCCTTATCTCTTGTTCTGGGAACAACTCTAAAATGTTGGATTTCCCCGCACTTTCTTTCTCTAATGCCGCGTACACACGATCGGAAATTCCGACAAGAAAACCGTGGATTTTTTCTGACGGAATGTTGGCTCAAACTTGTGTTGCATACACACGGTCACACAAATCTTGTCGGAAATTCCGACCGTCAAGAACGCGGTGATGTACAAGACGTACGCCGATTTCTTTTAGTAAATACAAGTTCTGTGATTAGAAAAAATGAGATTGCGATGTGAATCCACACCTCCCCCAATCACAGAACACTGTACATTGATTTAAAAAAAAAATGCAAGATGTTTTTGGAATGGAAGAGCTGCAGAGCGAATGATCCACTGTGATCTGTGTACTTGGGACAGAACTGCGGGTTTTGGTGCTGACTGTAATGAGGGGAATGAACTTAAAGTGGAGTTTCCATCCCAAAAATTGTTTTCATTATTGTGCTCATTAGACCTAAAAAAGAAAAAAAGAAAAAAAAATGTTTTACTCATCTGGAAATGCCTGTTGCTATGCAGTCCCACAAAATCTGCCTTTGGAATCACCTAGGATCCTGACATCATCTCCCTCTAATGCTCCTGGGAAATGTGTGTCATCATTTCCCAGGATGCAGTGCGCTACCCAATTATCACTCCCCATCCAAGACTTCCAGGAAGTAAGTGCTTGTGGGCTTCACAATGCCCACAAGCAAAATGACAAAGGTGTGGACATAGTTTTATAAACTATCTTTTTTGAATAACTATGCGGATTGTAAAATAGTAAGTGACCGGAAACGCATGATGAAAGGACATACATTTAAAAAATGCTAATTGTGGTTGGAACCCCGCTTTAAGAGTATTACATAACACAGCAGCGGCCACACATTGCACGCACTTCATTAGTGCTCATTTAATTGTACAGTGCAAATGGCCAAACATTGTTTTTGGCCAGAGTTCAGCTTGAAGCATGCATTTGTCATCACTGTAAAGGTAATTTAATAAAAATAGACAATGTTCTTCTCTGTTTTGTTGTATTGACTGCAAATCACTGCATTTGTTCCATTGTATTCTGGATGGAGATTTGCTAATGGTTTTTAAAGAGGTAAGAGATCATATTCTGCTGAACTTTGGCGCCACTGTTGTCATGAGTATTGACTGCCTTTTCTTATAAATGTCTTCTAATAAAATATCAAATGTTCTCAGATACAGAAATCCAAAGGTAAGAGCTTCTGTAGAGTCCACATACAGTGTTAATATTGATTGGAAAATTGATAAAATGACTTTGTTCTCTCCATAGATAGAAGAAGGAAGGAGCTGGGCAGGGATGACTGACACAACACACTGCCATCAGCAATTTTCTTTATCTTGTTACGTCTATTATTACATAGGTTAGGCTTTGCATAAAAGTCTAAAGATCAGCTTGCACTTTAACCACTTCAATACTGGGCACTTTTGCCCCCTCCTGCCCAGGCCAATTTTCAGCTTTCAGCGCTGTCACACTTTGAGTGACAATTGCGCGGTCATGCAACACTGTACCCAAACTACATTTTTATAATTTTCTTTCCACAAATAGAGCTTTCTTTTGGTGGTATTTGATCACCTCTGGGGTTTTTATTTTTTGCTAAACATACATTGTTTCTTAGTTTCGGTCATAAAATTCACTGATGGGCACTGATGAGGAGGCAGTGAAATGTAGAATTGATGGCCACTGATAGGTGGCACTGATAGGCAGCACTCATGGGCACCAATTGGCGGCACTGATATGCAGCACTAATAGGCGGCACTGATGGGCAATGACAGGCTGCACTGATGAGCACTGACAGGTGGCACTAATGGGCACTGACAGGCGGCTGGGATGGGCACTGACAGGCAGCATTGATTGGCACTGATAGGTGGCACTGACAGGTGGCAATGATGGGCAGCACTGATGATGAGGTACTGATTAGTTACTGACAGGTGTTACTGCTGGGCACTGATTGGCACTGTGGTGGACTCTTTTTGGCACTGTGGTGGGCACTGGCAGACTTTATTATGGGGACACTGCTGGGCACTGATTAGTAGCAGATTATCAGATCTGAGGGGGCTGTGCTGATAATCAATGTGCTGATTATCAGCACAGACCCCCCCCCCTTCTGACAGGGAGAGCCGCCAATTGACTCTCCCTGTCAGCGCGAAGGAATGCCATTTACTGGCACTTCCTGGTTCACGCGGTGATCAGCTGTGATTGGTCACAGGTGATCACGTGGTAAGAAGCCTCTGACGATCGGAGATGCGGCGTGTCAGTCTGACTTGCAAGTCTGCTATTTTTTTAACCACTTGTCGACTAGAATGTATGAAGGTAAAAAACGTTGTTGCTCTTTTGGGCGGAACTCCGCTTTAAGTTAAAACTTCATCTCGGAAGGAAAAAAAGTGTTACTGCAACTGCCCAAAATGTGTTAGTAGGAGTTCAGCTTTAATTTGATAGTCAAGTCCATCTACACCTGTAGGGTAACACTACTCTCCTCCCAGATTGACAATGCTGCTGTCCAAAGGCGTCTCCATTGCTCTTCCATCAGAGTGGAGCCATTCTAAGGCAGGAAGCGTGTTACTGGCCAGATCACCAGATAAAAATTGAGGAAAAAAGGCAGAAATAAAAAAAAAATGCATCCATCACCTTTAGGGATTGGCAAACTGCAATATTGTTGAAGCTATTAACAGAACCTGTCTCTTTAAAGTAGGGGCCTTTTTCTTTTTTTTTATCTATTTTTAACCTTTATCAGACATTGCTAGACTATGCTGTTTGCATCTTGTAATGCTCAGCATACAAGAGTGCACTTCGAATTATAACTGTAAAATATTGTAAGCTGCTGCTTAGCTGTGCTGTCACCAGGCGGTGCCTGTCATTAAAACGGTTATTGCCTTATGCCCAAGGGGTTTTATAATTACACATATACAATTATCATCTTCATTATGACTGTCGTAAAATATGTACAGGAGAGCAAGTCAAAAGTACACACCAGTCTTAAAGGAAAATTTTACATCTAAAGCTGAACTCCAGGCAGATATATAAAAAAAATATTAGCTTGTTTCAGTTATGGGTCAATTTGATCAATAATTTATTCAGTTATTTTTATAAAAAAAAATGAGTTTTTAACCGCTTCAGCCCCCGACCATTTTGGTGGTCAAGGATCTGGCCACTTTTTGCGATTCGGCACTGCGTCGCTTTAACTGACAATTGAGCGGCCGTGCTCCAAAACAAAATTTACGTCCTTTTTGTTCCCACAAATAGAGCTTTCTTTTGGTGGTATTTGATCACCTGTGCGATTTTTTTTTTTTTTTTTGCGATATAAACAAAAAAAAAGAGCGTAAATTCTGAAAAAAATCAATATTTTGTCCTTAAACTGTAATAAATATCCCCAAAAAAATATATAAAAAAACGTTTTAGGCCGATACGTATTCTTCTGCATACTTTTGGCAAAAAAAAAATTGCAATAAGCGTTTATTGATTGGTTTGCGCAAAAGTTATAGCTTCTACAAAATAGGGGACTGTCTTATGGCATTTTTATTAATAATTTTTTTTTTACTAGTTATGACGGCGATCAACCATTTTTATCGTGACTGCAACATTATGGCGGACACATCTGACACTTTTGACACCATTTTGGGACCATTGTAATTTTTACAGCGATCAGTGCTATAAAAATGCACTGATAACTGTAAAAATTACACTGGCAGTGAAGCGGTTAACCACTAGGTGGTGGTGCAGGGGTTGAGTTTTCCCTAGGGAGTGATTCTTACTGTTAGGGGGCGTGGCTACACGTGACACGTCACTGATGACCGTCCCCGATCACGGGGAACGGTCATCAGTGACAGTGTCACTAGGCAGAATAGGGGAATGCCTTGTTTACAAAGGCATTCCCCTGTTCTGCCCTTGCCGTCCGCAATCGCAGGCCTCCCGGGAACATCGAGTTCCCAGGACCCACAGCCGCACTCGCGAGGCACGCGGCAGGAGCGCGCGTGCCCGCTGGGCAGCAGGATCAACCTGTACGTCAATCTGCCTGCCGGTGCCATGTTGTCGACTTACATAGTGGTGCAGCGGTCGGCAAGTGGTTAATAGAACTATCATCGGTATGTTACTCTACCTTCATCTGTCTAGTGGGAGCACAAGAATGGCTTCAACAAGATACCTCTGCCCTTTCATAGTCCAGTCACAAACTGGTGCTGTGCCAAGTTGTTTTTCTTAATCACTTAAGGACCGGAAGATTTTTCCCCTTAATGACCAGGCCATTTTTTGCGATACAGCACTGCAAAATTGTGCGGTTGTGCGACACTGCATGCAGACAAAATTGACATCCTTTTTCCCCACAAATAGAGCTTTCTTTTGGTGGAAAGATCGACAATTTAAAAAAAACTTAAAAAATATTTTTAATTTTTTTCTATAATAAATATCCCCAAAAATGTTTTTTTTTTTTTATTTCTTCATCAGTTTAGGCCAATATGTGTTCTACATATTTTTTCGCAAACGTTTTAGCGTCTACAAAATAGGGGATATATTTATGGCCGGAAACTGAAGAAATAGTCTCTCTGCTCTGACCAACACATGATCATCAGAAAGGGGCACAGATAATGAAAAAAATACACACCCCTAAGCTAGTGTCTTTGAAATTGCCCCAGCTTCTGTTGGAATCCATTCACACAAAACCAGGGATGGGGACAGTGTCCTCAATCTGGGGACTGTCCCTGGAAAACCGGGACATCTGGCCTTCCTAGTCTATGGGTTCACTTACTTTCCCCCCAGCACTGTGACTGTTTAATGGGTTTGTTAAATAAAGACATGAGAAATTAGGATTTATTATATGTTATCAGCTAAAGCACATTGTGGTTGTCTACTGTTGTGATTTAGGTTGGCCATACACAGGTCGAATCCCAGCTGGTTCTGCTGAAACCAGCTGAGATTTGAACCATTAGTGGGCAGGCTGAATGTACCAAATTGATTGATCAATCAAAAAACTTGGGTACAGCCAGCCTGCTATATTAGCTTACATGTTGCTCATACAGAGCGCAGGCATGCCGCTCCCCTAATCTCCATGGGCCTGACCCCTAATCTCCATGCAGGGTATCGGTTGCATGGATTTCTATGGGGTTTTCTTCTTCTTTTAGAAGCAGTTGATCAGAGCCTGAGGCTCTAATTGGCTTCAAAATGGGTGGGCTCAGGGCACAGAGCACTGCGCCCCGAGTCCACCCACTTGTGTGATATTAGCGAATTAATATTCAATATTGTATTCCTGCTTCTTCTCCCAGCCAATCAGGAAGCGGGTCTTAAGACCGGGTTGGCTGGGAGGAAAAGCGACCGGATTGGCAACTAGGAGCAGCAGTGGGGTAGCCACCTAATCCACTTGGGAAGCCGCTGAGGAAGAGAAGCAGCTGAGAAGCCAGAGGATAAGCAACTGGTAAGCCACCAAAGCCGCCCGGGAAACTGCCGAGGAGGATAAGCAGCTGGGAAGCCACTGAAGCCACCCGTGAAGCTGGCGAGAAGGAGAAGAAGCGGGGAAGCCGCCAAAGCTGCTCACGACCTAGATGGGCATAAGTAGTGCGGCCGATCGGGGGAGCTGGTGACTGGGATGTTTGTCTCCCCCCCCCCCTCCAAAAGAATTGAGCACCAGCTCCCGGCCAGGATGGCTGACCCCCCCCAAGGACAGAAATTTGCTCCATGTATGGCCAGGCCTTTGATGAGGTTTAGATAATATTGATAGCAAATTACTACATAAAACCAGTTAATACTTTTTGTTGCCAATGTATGTATATGAATCCGGTAGTTTAGGAAATATATATATATTTTTTATAGGTTTCATTATTACCATTGGTCTTGTTCTGCTTGGGTATCTGTGTTGTGATTGTGAAAAGAGAACACTGAGTCAATCACGCCTTGAAATCAACTGGGTTATCTTGAAAACATTAATCTTGCACAACTCCATTCTGACCCGATTACAAGTGAGGAATAATTCATAAATCAGCCAGGCTTTCTAAGTCCCCACATTTCTACTGTCCAAAAATCTTCTGTGCATACTGAATGTTCCCCTCCTCTTCACTCAGAGAGCCATACACAATGTATCCTGCCAGGAACAGTGACAGTGATAAGTGGCTCCAGGCAGGATGTCACACAGATATATCAGAGAGGGAACAATGTGAACGTTAAGATAGCAAAGCAGAAAGTCTTACAGTGTTACGTGAATATATAGCATTCACTGTTTAGTTACTCTGTTAAAGTTACAATTATAGAAAAGAAGATATAAACCCTATCTGAATACATTTTAGTTTCTAATGTATTATTATGTATAATGAAGAATTGCCATTTTTGTTCAATAAAATATTTGTTTTTACTGTTTGTTTCATCCTTTGTTGCATCTTAGTGGTGCTGATCTCTTGCAGCGTTTTTGCATCTACCTGTATTGGTTCCAACAATGGTTGCATTTGCATGACATTTCATGATGGTGACAACAGTGTAACATTCTTAAAGTGTAACTAAAGGCTCTGGGCCAGATTCACGTACTTGCGCTGCAGCGTAACGTTTCCCCTTTACGTTACACCGCCGCAAGTTTTCATCGTAAGTGCTTGATTCACAAAGCACTTGCGTGTAAACTTGCAGCGGCGTAGCGTAAAGGGGAAACGCATGCTCCGTTTTGAAATTTCCCGCCGTGCATTGCCCGAAATGACGTCGCCCCGACGGAATTTTTTGAACGGCGACGTGCGTTATGTCCTTTCATATTCCCGGATGACTTACGCAAAAAAAAAAAAATTTGAAATTCGACACGGGAACGACGGCCATACTTTAACATGGGCTGTCTATTGTTACACCACCTAAATAGCAGCCGTAACTTTGCGACGCGAAAAGCCGACTAGCGACGACGTAAGAGAATGCGACGAACGCGCGTACCTTCGTGGATCGCCGTAAACAGCTAATTAGCATACCCGACGCGGAAAACTACGCGATCTCCACCCAGCGGCCGCCGAAGTATTGCATCCTAAGATCGGAAGGCGTACGCCTGTCGGATCTTAGCCAAATGCCGTCGTATCTTTGTTTGTGAATTACAAATAAACATACGACGCAGCAAATTTGAAAGTACGCCGGAGTATCAGCAGATACTCCGGCGTACTTCTTCTCTGAATCTGGTCCACAATACTTACCTCCTCTCTAATGGTCCAAATTAAAATAATACCTGTTGATCCTGCCATGAAGGTCATTGTTAAGCTCCCACTTCCTCCCGGGGCACCGCTGGGTCGGAAGAAAGTTCACCTCTCCTCCCTACCTCTTGGCAATCACCTGGGACACGTCACAGGTCCCAGATGATTTCCCGGCTAGTCACAGTGCGCAGCGTGGCTCGTGCATGTCCGGCTAGTCACAGTGCGCAGCGTGGCTCGTGCATGCCCGGCTAGTCACAGTGCGCAGCGTGGCTCGTGCATGCCCAGTGCATGCCCGGCTGTAAAGCCCACAGTGACAATGCCGGCACCGCAGAGAGGAGGATGAGAAAAGCGGGGCTTTGTACTCCTGCATCGCTGGACCGTGGGACAGGTGAGTGTCCGATTAATAAAAGTCAGCAGCTACACTTTTTGTAGCTGCTGACTTTTATATGGGTGGAACTCCGCTTTAAATAGCATTTTCAGTTTGTGGTGTTCAGATACAGTTTAGTTCTGCTTTAAATGTATCAGAAGATGATGCATTATTTCATGCACTGTCCATGGTGCTGATGCCATTTGGCATTTTATGTTACTTTTGGGATTTGTTACTATTGAAATAACATAAGAAAGAAACTGTTTATTAATCTAAATGCATCTGCAAGGCTCCCGAACACCAGCCATGTAATCTCGGCAGAAGCAGCGCCCAATCATGAGATTAGTCTTCATAATGGCTCACTCAAGGTTTTGAAGCATATGTTTATGAAAACTGTTACTTACATGGCTGAGTTTGATAGATATTTCCTTAGATAGGATAATGGCCACTGCTTGGCCATTGCTGCATTCAGGTCTATTTGAAAATCTAGATATGTACAGTACAGTATGACTCTTCATCTTGAAGCCATTCATCTTACAAAGAGTTAGATGAGCATCAATTTATCAACAGATTGTAATATATTCCATGGATAGTGCGGGGAAGACATGTGAGGATACTTCAAGAATGCGCAAAAACTCATTAGTATGTGACAGGTTTGTAGTTCTTCATTCAGAACAAACAGCATATGGTACAATACAAGATGGTCTATTCTCATCTTCGGGAGGATTGTGCCATGACTGCAGACTCTGAAGAGTATTGATCAAGTCATCTATTTATAACTTCTCGCTTTTTTCCACTGGATTCAAAGGTCATCTTTGCTTAAAGTTCATATTTCAGTTTTGGGTGAGTGGAGCCACCTGCTGCTTTTCTAAGGTGTAAATTTGCTTACTTTTTTTGCTTACGTTAATCTGGCTTCCTAACCTTCTTTCGACAAATTAAAAAAGAAAATGGGGGAAGGGGGTAAATCCCTTTTTAAGTGGAGAGCTGCCACGTTTCTGGCCTAGGCCGCAATTTATTTCGCTCACCCAAAACCTCCTGGGATGCCTACATCGCAGTTCCCAGGAGGCTTTGACTGTGTGTGTAATCCAATGTACATGAACAGCGAAGCATCATCAGGACGCCGGCTGCTAGAACCTGGAAGAAACGGCCAGCAACCTGATAACATCACAAACAAAATGGCCGTGTCAGACTCAGTGGTGCGGCAGCTTTTAGTGGGTGATAATGAGACAGATCTGGATTCGCTGGACGGGTGTGTATTTTATTTCATTGCACACTAGCAGGCCAATTAAAAACAGTCAAGTTAAGCCCACTGGAGTGAAGTTCCTCTTTAACTACTTGAGTCCCCAGTGCCCTTGTAAACCCTGAGAGAGCAGCTATTTTTCCCAGCGCCATTTTAAAATACCAGCTGGAATCAGTAGCCCCTTGCAAGTCCTGGTACTTCTGATAAGTATTTACATTGGAAATGTAGTGACATCGCCAGTGACACCATGGCATTTCCTGTGCGTTTGTAGACAGTTTGTCTAGTAGCATGCCTTACTTTAAAAACTCAGAGCAACTGGATCGCATGTTACAAAAGTACAGACAAACGCACTGCACTTGTGAGGTGACTTTGGGATGTCATTAACTTAACATTGAAACCTGCTACGGATCGCAACTGCAGCACGTTTTGAATGCAGTGCGGGAAACGTGCATAGAACAAGGGTTTCCCACACCGTGTTCTGGTGTGAACCGGCTCCTAATGACTTTTCATTATTTCCTTCCCTGTACTGGACAAACGAAAACCCTAAATAAAAAATATTATGCAGAAAAATAAGAAGCCAATTGACAATTCATCTTTCTGGGTCATACGATTATTATCAGCTTTAGGTTTTAACTAGCCCTATGCTTAATATTAAAGTCTAATTTCAGCCATATGTTTTTTTCAGGATAATATGACAATTTTTACATTTCTGTTTTAATTCTAGACATGATTGGAGACATGATTGTATGCAGTCTTTTATTTTGACAATCATTAAATACAAGTAACAAGAGCTTCGTTTTGGAGTGCGGCTTATATTTTCTATATTTCTGATATCGATTGATATCCTGATATCCGGCACCCAGATTGTCTAGAAGTTTTAATTTAGCTGCGAACCCTCTGGGAGATTTTTCTTGCTTCCTGTCCCTGCAAAGCATTTACAAGAGATGCGGGGAGCGGTTGTCACCAGGACGATAAGGCCACATACATGGTCGAATTTCGAAAGAATTTCCCTTTGAAAATCAGAAAATTTGTGGTGTTTTGTGATCCGATGGTGCCACCATTGATTTCGAAATTCGACCAACCAAGCCTTCAATTTCACCTCATGATGCTACAGAAAAGAATTTTCGTGTCTAGGAAACTTAATTTCTTTCCAGGAATTTTCTTTTCTTGCACATTCGCATTTCTTTTTCGATTACATTTCTCGCATGATTCTCCCATCATTGATTAGAAAATATATATTTTTTAAATTGTCCAATTACTGAAATTTGATGGCCGCATGAAAATCGGCTGTTGCTGCAGCCCACTAATGGTGCGAAATACAAATTCTTAGATAAGATTTTCAAATGAAAATTCTTTCAAAATTCGACCTAATGCCACACACCATCACTTTATGTGATGAAAAAAAACGACGTTTTTAAATTAAATTAAAATGACCGTGTGTGGGGAAAACGTAGTTTTAGGTCTTGTGAAATACGACAAAAAAAGAATTGAAGCATGCTTCAATTTTTTGTGTCGTTTTTCAAAACGTCTTTTTTTGGGTCATTTAAAATGACCGTGTGTAGGCTAAACGACGTTTTTAAACCCGTGCATGCTGAGAAGCAAGTTAGGATGCGAGTTTGAATGGAACAGAGTGCCGTCGTACGTGCTGAACGTAACCGCGCTTTGCTAGAGCTTTGGGAAAAAATGATGGTGTGTATGCTACATCGTTTTTGAAAATGAAGTTTGAAAAACGTTGTTTTTTTTCATCACATAAAACGTCATTTTTTTCTATCACAAAAAACGACCGTCTGTACACGACATTAGGCACAGAGATAAAAACTTTGTCATGTTACTATAGGAAAAAATTTCCTAATTCCTCCAATATCAACATGGATGGCAATAAAAACAGAAGCTCTAACCCTTCCATTGTGTATCTACAGAGAAATACAACTTGCTTCAGTTAAAGGCATGGGGAAGATTTACTAAAACTGGAGAAGAATCTGGTGCAGCTGTGCATGGTAGCCAATTCGAATTTTTAACTTCAGCTTGTTCAGTTAAGCTTTGACAATAAAACCTAGAAGCGGTTGGGTTTCTGTGCAGAGCTTCACCATATTTTGTATGTTCCAGTTGTAGTAAATATCCCCCATACTGTCATGAGCAAAATAAAAAAAAATGTGAGAAGCCTTAGATCATGGGTGATCAACCGGTAGACTTCCAGCTGTAGCGGACGTACAAGTCCAATGAGGCATGGCAAGCCACTGAGAGTTACAATCGTGGCTCTCAAAGGTAGAGGCATGATGGGATTTGTAGTTCCGCAACAGTTGGAGCGCCACAGGTTGAGCACCCATGCCTTATATGAAGCTGTCATTTTCTGCCACCCTTCCCTAGGCTAAATATCAGTTCCCGAGGGTATTCCTGAATTCAGCTTCACTGTCAATGCCACTAAACTAGTGCACAGCACAAGCCTATGAGAATGGCAGCTTCCAGATGAGGTTTCTCACACAGGTGTTTGGCTATGCGCCAGCCTCACTTTAATGTGTTTGTACCCGGGAGACGTAGCCCTAGGGTGCATACGGTGGTGTCATCAGTACATTTCTACATATCCTTGGCTTCTGTAAACAACTGCCAGCGGGGACCCCTGAGATTCCATGGTACATGTAGTCATGCAGAACATGAATGAAGCAATGCGGTATTCTGTCGACAAGCCTGCCACCCTTGACTTATGTTGACACTGATAACCATTAATCTCCCTGTCATTCCGCTCATCTACACTGCAATGAAGTCTTCATCCACAGATGAGAGATTAATTTCAATCCTTGCTGTTATTCCCAGACTTTTCCTGCAAACTCATTAATCTGTAATATGTATCATAGCCTGCAAGCAGAAGTAGGTCAGTTTGTGCTCCGGGAGCCCTCCTCTTCAGATATCTGCATTGCCCAGGGCCTTTGCTCATAAGGTATCGTACAACTTACTGCTCAACGAAACGAGGAGCATCCCCTTACATCGATTGTGTTTACTTTGCATCGCTCATAGGGAACACATTTTTGTAGCTTTGACTATGGCAAAAAGTATCATTAACGTTCACTAACTACAGACATTTGAAGATTGATCTGCTTATATTTTGCCTTCACTGGTTCATCACTAGGTCTCTGTGATTCTTTATGCAAAGCAGGTAGATCATGGTTGGTGGATAGGGCACCCTACAAATCTTCCTGAAAAGAAATCAGTGGACTGGTGCTTGGCAGGAGTTATGCATCAAAATACCTTGATGGGTACTTGTCTGTCTGGGGTGGTGGGGAGTTACTAGGCAGGCTGCATGCAGACCACCCAAGGTAATGCCCACATGTGATGCTGAGCCTCCATGACAGCTCTTTCTCAGGGATACTGGTCATCTGGGTGCCAACACCAGCCGGATGACAGGTTAATTTAAACAAAGTAACAGGGACAGTGTTTTTTAAAAAAAAATATTTTGCGATTCCCCACAATCTATACCAGGCCCAGGCTCTAATATGAATTTAAAGGGGGAACCGACACCAAAAAAAAACGGCGTAAGTTCTGCCCAAACTCCATACCTGCCCCATATCTAAGCAGGCAGCCTGTCAGGCCAATAAGGAGGTGGAGGGAAGGAGCATGCACCCCCCCATCCTGAACCATACCAGGCCACATGCTCTCAAAATGGAGGGGTTGCTTTGCAGGGGGGACCCCTGGCAAAGCACCTTGTAGCCACATTGATGAGGACATGGGACTCCTCATTCACCAGGGCCCGGTGGTCGTGAGGAACTGCGAGCAGGTGGTTTATCGGGAACTGGGAGCCCCTTTTAACAGTATTTTGTACAGTACATTAGAGAAAGTGTGGTATTTAACTGTAGTTAAAGAAGAACTGTAGTCTGGTCACATAATTTGTAATAAAAACACCTTTGCCATTCTGAAGCTTCCCTCCAACCACACTTTGCATATTATTTTATATATACTGCGATTCTGTACTTGCCAAATATGCTGCAGAAATCTCCCTGCACCAAGTCTGGCTGCAACACAGTGCCCCCACGGAGAGGACGACTGCTGCTCCAGACCAAGAGGTCGGGGGGGGGGTGTCGGGAGGGAGGTTGAAAAGACCTGCATATTTTTGTCCATAAATGGATTTGCTGTGCCAAGAAATAGGAAGATTTACATACGGGTCTCTTTGCTTCTGTATATAAATAGACCTGTTGGTCTAGGACAGGGATATGCAATTAGCGGACCTCCAGATGTTGCAGAACTACAATTCCCATGAGGCATAGCAAGACTCTGACAGCCACAAGCATGAACCCAGAGGCAGAGGCATGATGGGACTTGTAGTTTTGCAACAGCTGGAGGTCCGCTAATTGCTTATCCCTGGTCTAGGAGACCGATAGAATGCAATTTGGGAATATGTCGGTTGAAATAAGTAAGCCAAAAGAAAAACAACTTAGATGACTGAGGTTAAGTTTATAACATATAACGTAAGAGGATTAAACTCCCCGGAAAAAAGACACATGGTACTAAGGGAACTGGAAAGGTACGCTGCTAAGATAATATGTTTACAGGAAACACACCTATCCCTTGACCTAAATACAAGGTTGTATTCACGAGCCATCCCAACCCGATATTATGGAGATTCTCCAAATAAAAGGGCAAAAGGAGTTGCTATTGGTATAGGGAAAAATATTTTGTTTGAATTAGAAGACAGAGAAGTAGATCCTGATGGTCGTTTCTTGTTTCTGAAAGGGTCCCTACAGGGAATTAGGTATACGCTAGCTAATATATATTGCCCCAATAAGCATCCCCAAAAACATCTAAAAAGGATTTTAGAAGCCTTAGGCCGCGTACACACGACAGGATCGCCAGAGGAGAGTGGTCTGAAGGACCGTTTTTATCAGTCCAAACCGATCGTGTGTAGGCCCCATAGGTTATTTAACCTTCGGTCAAAAAAATGAGAACTTGCTTTAAAATTGAACCGATGGACAAGCATCAGTTAAAAACCTGCGCATGCTCAGAATCAAGTCGACGCATGCTTGGAAGCATTGAACTTTTTTCAGCACGTCGTTGTGTTTTACGTCACCGCGTTCTGACACGATCGTTTTTCTAACCGATGGTGTGTAGGCGCGACGGACCATCGGTCGGGTTCATCGGTTAACCGATGACAACGGTCCTTCCGATAATTGCAAGGTTAGTGGAATGGGCAAACACAAACACAAGTAAGAGATGGGTAAAAATGGAAAACACGTTGTTCAAGGCACAGTTAGGAAAAAAATATTTGGATACCACCTAAAAATAGAACACTTAGGGCCAGATCATCAAAAGAGATACGCAGGCGGATCTGCTGTTCCGCCTGCGTATCCCTGTTTCTATCTTTGGAACTGATCCACAGAATCAGTTTCCAAGAGATAGACAGAAGATCCGGCATGTGTAAGGGACTTACACTGCCGGATCTTAGGATGCAGTACCGCATCCGCCGCTGGGGGCATTTCGCGTTGAAATGCCGCTTCGGGTATGCAAATTAGCACTTACGGAGATCCACGAAGCTTTTCAGCTTCGTTTTTTCTCCGTAAGTATTAAGTTGCATGTGTAAAATTAGGGCTGCTTTTACAAAGTGTAAACTGTTTACACCTTGTAAAAGCAGACCCTTCTTACCCGGGACGCTTTTTTCCCGCCGTATCTTTTTTTTTTCCCCGACGCAATTTTTTTGACCCGCCGCGATTCACGAAGCTCGGCGTAACGTAATTTCGCGCTATGCATGTCGGGAAAATGACGTCACGAGCATGCGCAGTACGTCCGGCGCGGGAGCGCGCCTAATTTAAATGGGACTCGCCCCCATTTGAATAGGAACGCCTTGCGCCGGCGGAATTTAAGTTACACACACCCGAAAATTTCTAGGTAAGTGCTTTGTGGATCGGGCACTTAGGTAGAAATTTTCCGGCAGTGTAACTTAAATGGGAAAAAATAGGTTACGGCGGCTGGCTGTGGATCCGGCCCTTAATTCTGACACGCACGAGCTAACCAAAATAATTTTTAACGTATGGGATAGAATATACAGTCGGGAAAATTGGGAATATAATTCCCCATTAATCCCACTGACGAGTTTTTTTATCCCAGGTAATGGGACACAGGATGGGTAGAGATATGAGAAATGCACAACTACAAGACATAACGTCATAAGGACAAATTAGGACAAGATTAGATTTAATAACAATGCACGGGTGGCGGCAGCTGAGTGAGTGGGAGTACCTGCAACTTAAGCACTTAGTAAGCACAATCCCTCAACCAATTAGAGAGAAGACCCTGAATCCAATTGAAAAACTTTGTAATGTCAAAAAGCCTATGAAGCACGGAATTTCTCAAATGTATGAAATATTAACAGAATTTGAAGGAAGGGGGGGCCTTACCGTATATAAGGAAATGGGAACAAGACTTAGCAATAAAGTTAGAGGAAAAGCAAATGATAGAAGCAGTTTATAACTATGCAAATGACTGCTATCAAAGCCAATTATAAGTGCTTGGTGAGATGGCATCTGACCCCGGAAATAATCAATACATTTCAGCCAAGTAGATCCCCCCAGTGCTGGAGGGACTGTAAACAAATAGGAACAACATTACATATCTGGTGGGAGTGCCCAAAAATAAAAGAGCACTGGCATCGCATTCTAGAGCACATTGAGGTGATAACCGGGGAAAAGAGCCCTCAAAATGCCTATTATGTATTATTCCACGGGAACAATAAAACTAAGAAACAATATCAAGAAACTTTGATCCCTCCCCTGCTCAATGCTGCAAAGGCCTTGATTCCAAAAAAAATGGCTTCAAGTAGAGAAGCCATCTATAAAAGAATGGATACAGAGGGTAGATTATATATCTGAGATGGAGTACCTTTACAGCAGAGAGCAGGGAATGGAGGAAAGACACTGACTAATATGGAAAAAATGGAGTTCAAGCAAACAGAGAATTATGCAGTGGCTATGATAGAAGCGGAAGGGATTGAAAGGAGTTAAAAGGGTAAAGGGTAAATGGGATGTTTGGTTCGAATTTATTTTTTTATGCATTTTGTACTGTATGTGAAAATATTCTTAAAAACAAAATAAAGATTAAAAATAAATAAAAATAAAAGTCTGGCTGCAACCATTTTAACTGTGAGCAGATGAAGCTGCTGCCTGAATACTTCCTGGATGTACACAGACACACCTCCAGCTCTGCAGTTCTCATTGGCCCTCTTATGACTCACCCCCCCTCTTTTCCAGAGTGAGAGACAGAGAGAGCTGTGCATGATGTCATAAATCTAGGCTTTTTACCAGACAAGAAACAGGAAGTGGGCTGTATAAGGTATTCACTGGCAGAACAAAAAAAAATTCCTATCCAAAGTTAAAACAATTGGAAAGTTGAAAAAATGACTGAAGGTCCACTTTAATTGACAATTTCAAAATCATATGCAATATAAAACACGAACGATAAGCGTTTTTGTATTTGACCCCATTATCCCTTACAATAAAACTACATGTATGCTCCATATAGGGACAAGGACTGATGTGAATGATACAATGCTTATCAGCAGAGTTCTACAAAGTGCATGAACTATTCAACAACGTATAGCCTATCTACCTTTGCGTCATCCTGACAACTGCAGCTAAGTGTGCAGAAAAAACTGGAGCCTTTCTGGGTCCTGACATCTCATCAAAGTATGTGAACATGTCCTGATGTGGCCTTATGTCATGCTGATTGGGAGAAAAATACTGAGCAGACACTTTTACCATCTCACATGACATAATCCAGAGTGAGAATGCTTGTACAAGAACGATGAGAGCCCAGTTATCTACCCATGACATAATAAGCAAGAGCAGTGCATGGTGGAAGAAAACCAATTTGAAAAATAGTAATCAGGCTAAACACTGTGTTAAGTAATTCATAAGTATTATATTATAAGTACTATATTTTATTTAAATTACAGTAGGGCTTTGTTAGGTCACCATTTCAGATATCAGTACAGATTGTATTTGATTAGACATAGATTAGGGTCATACATCCTAGTAGTATAGTAACTAAAATAGCAAAACAGAACTTGTGTGATGGTTTTGATGGTTTTCCAATTCACCCTAAATATATTCAGTAGGGTTGAGGTCAGGACTCTGTACAGACCGCTAGAGTTCCTCCACACCAGACTCTTTAAACCATGTCTTTATGGAGCTGGCCTTGTACATGGGGGCACAGTCAGTGGTGAAGCTACCATGGCTGCGATGAGAACTGTAGCTTATAAAGAGCCCTGTGGGAGTAAAGGGCCCCAGGATCAGAGGAAATGGCTCTAGGACTGATGGAAAGGGCCTCTGACTTTTTACATCTGGTGGGCAATATGAAATCCCTATACATAAAATCAAGAGAAAGGTAGCAGTCAGACTGTTCCTAGAGCTTTCCTACACTTTTCACAGTCACAGCCGCTTCCTAAAGGCTTCAGTCTCTCATCATCTGACTAAATACCTTATGTTTATAAACAAACAGAAAAGGGGCCTTACCCATACTGTTGCTACAAGGCTGGAAGTACACAATTGTCTATATTTGTATGGTGTGGAATAGAATTTAACTAGAATCACCTGAGCTCCAAAATTTTCAAGGGTATCACATACTTGGTCCTAAGCCCTGTACACACGGCCGGGATTCCCGGCGGTATAAAGTCCGCTGGGAAAACTTTGGTCGGGAATCCCAGCCGTGTGTACAGGGCTTATGCTCCCTCGGCACTGCCTCGCAGTGTTTTCCTTACGGCAAGTGTAGTTAATCTTGCGGGGAAAAAAACGCTGATAATCAAGGCGGGAAAATAAAGAGCAGGTTCTCTATTTTTCCTGCCGGGATTCCCAGCAGTTTTCCCAGCGAGGGAGCATACACACGCCCAGTTTTCATGGCAAAAAGCTCTCCCAGCAGTTTTCTTGCCGGGAAAACCGGTCGTGTGTACGAGGCTTCACAACACAAGTTTGTCAGCTTTTAACTGAACCTTTGTATGAAAATGCTGATATGGTACCAACTACTAAAGTGGTTTGCAAAATGAGCTGCACCCTGGAGCTATGGCATCATGCAATCCGGTGACATTTCAATAGAGTTGTATTCTCTGCAGTGGCATTGTGATGCGGTGATTCTCATTGCAACTCACTGCACCGGGAAAAAGTATTGCATGCAGTACTCTTATTTGGCGCATAGCAATGTTGTGGTCTGAACTGACACCATTGGAAATGAGCCATTTTACCTTGTCCATGCATAGGGGCTGCACTGCAAATAGCTGCCAGAGTAGCCCCAACGCATCTGGTGGGAATGAGCGCTAAATGTCTATGCTCATGTTGAGTTTACATACAGTATATATCCAGTTTAATGACCAAGCAGCACAAATATTCTCATAATCACCTAAACTGCCTGACTAGGAATTAGGACTATGCCTGTAATTTTGTAGCAACAATTTTATTCAACAACAGAGCCTCATTAGCGTTTTTGTTGCTAAGAAAAAAAATGAATAGCAGTCAATGAAAGGTATGCGTCATGATGATTGGATCTCAGTCACTCATTGATCTACTTTCTCCGTTATTCAGCTTTACCTACAAAATTGTGAGTTTTACTAACTGCTCCTGTTATCCAAGGCAGCTCCTGAGGATCATGGCACACCATCAATTTGTAGCTGTATAGAGGCACTTTGTAGACAGCTACTAAAGAGTAGTGGTGGCTGGTGCTCAATATTTTTTTTTGGGGGGGGGTGTCAAAGAAACCTGGCCTGCTTGCTCGCTTATACCGCCACCGTCACCGCCACCACCTGAGAACAGGCAGGCCTCAGTACATACACTGCTCCCCGCTCTCCACACCAGCTCCTGTTCATCCTCCCATCTGCAATCAGGGCAATTCAACCACTCTGTTTGCATCCGTCTCTTCCCTCCAGGGCAGCTCTCATTGCAGGCGGTGCTTCTCCTCCCGGCTGAACAGGAAGTGGCTCCTGAGACCCAATTGGCCAGGAGTCCTTAGACTCCCTGGCCAATCGGGTCTTAGGACCCACTTCCTGATTGGCCGGGAGGAGAAGCAGGAAGATATTAGTGAATATTAATTTGCTAATGTCACAACTGGGTGGGCACAGGGCTCTGCACCCAGAGCTCACCCTCAGGCTCTAATCGTGCTTAAAAAAATAAAATAAATACATTGAAATCCATGCATTCGGGGTTCTGTATGTAGATTAGGGGGCGTGCGCATTGATTAGGGGGGCTGCGCCCCTAATGGAGCAGCTGCCACTGCTAAAGAGATTACTAGAGAGATTTGTGGGTGCTAAAAAAAATTGTTAGAGTGACTTTCAGATGTACTGTATTAAAAACACACAAAAAGTTATCAAGTCTGTAAATGAAACGTACCCAAAATAGCTACAGACAAACAAGTGATTCTGTCGGCACCTGACTTCAAAAATCCCTGTACTGAAGGAGGCCTTTTTTTTCTTTAATTAGCCAGTTTAAAGGCTCAAATCTCTAGCTATTGCTCTTCTGGATCTTAATAATAAGCCTTTGTGTGCTCTGGTTATCCAAAATGCACAGTGAGTCTAACACAGGTCATTCAATTAGCCTCTGCAATGCTTCTTCTCCATTTTGAAAAATATTTGTATTCATTTAAAGGGCTGCGTGCATCGGAAAGTGATTATCCGATTGACAGAGACATCAAAGATAAATTTCAAGTATGGCAATTTTTACATGGTTACATTGGTGATCCCCACTAGCTTCTGAGTCCTGTGCCACACGGCTGCCCTGCTGCATTGTGAACACAGAAGATCACTTACTTAGCATGGGTACCATTCAGGGAACAATTGGCTTTTTCTCAATGACTTTAAAGAATTCTCTGATTAGACAAGGTGAATAAGAGCGTGGTGACATCATGATCTCCTCAACATCCTTTAGAGAATGCTTTGCATTGAAAGTGTTATCTGAATGGTCCTCGTGCCAAGCAGGTGACCTCCTGTGAATAGAAAAAGCAGTAAAGCCAGTCGGCATGCGACCTGGAAGCCAGTGGAGATGAATGTATGAGTGGTGCCTACTACAACAGCTTCCAGGGGGATCTCACAGATATGGAAAATACATACTTGAACCAATGTAACTATTTACAAAATTCCAAACCTAAACTTCAACTTTAAATATTTCTGTAAACTAAAATATTATTGAATATTGAAATATTTTGATCACTTTGGCCAAGAAGTCAAAGACTGCAAACATTTAGCTGGGGGGGGTCCACATAACCTACTAGTCCTTTTTATGGTATGGACAGATATCTTTGGGCTAAATAAAGTGCATCACTCAAAGTCTACCATGGTGCCACACTGATTGGTGGGCTCAGTGAAAGCTGAGTGTTCCAAAGGGACATGGGTTATTGTGGCAATCCTTTCCACATCTTCCACCGTCACCTTTGTTTGTGGTGCTTGGCATTTGTTCACATGACATCTCAGAGCCACAAAGGAAATTGTACTGAAAGACTCCCTCTGCAAGAAATCATAACTTAAAGTGACTGTAAAGCTTTTGTTTTTTTTCACCTTAATGCATCCTATGCATTAAGGTGAAAAAACATCTGATAGTTACCGGCCTGAATCTCCGTGGGCGCGATCCCGCATTGGTTTCCCCCATCTCTGTGGGCTCATCATTGGATGATTGACGTGATTCATAGCAGTGCAGCCATTGGCTCCCGCTGCTGTCAATCAAATCAATGACGCGGCGCGCCGGGGAGGGGGGCCGAGTTATACACTTGGTGGCTATGGCGAGCGATTCCCAGGAGGGGGTTAGCTCTTGCGGGGAGGAGCCGAGACAGCCGCCGAGGGACCCCAGAAGACGAGGTCGGGGCCACTCTGTGCAAAACGAACTGCACAGTGGAGGTAAGTATAACATGTTTGTTATTTAAAAAAAATAAAAATGTAACCTTTACAACCCCTTTAAGGTGTGAAAGGAGAGCAGGTAGCTCTATAATGCTAACCACATGTCACTGACTGCAGGTACCACTCTGATCAATGTGTGAATAGTGAAGTATGTTCACTCAAGGCCACTGGTACAATACGTCTTACTGACCTGGGGGAAATATCCCCCTGCCACCCAGCCCAGTCCATTTGGCAACATGACTGGTAATAGACCCAAGAACTATCCATGCCTAACTCCTGCTTGCTTTGTGGATGAAGTATTTTGAAAACAAGCATTTGGCACACTGCTATTATTATTATTATAATTGTTATGCAGGATTTATATAGTGCCAGCAGTTTACACAGCGATTTACAATAAAAGGGGGACAGTGCAATTACAACATAGTTCAATACAGAAGGAACAGGAGGACCTTGCTCATGGAGCTTACAATCTAAAGGGAGGGGGAGGTGGTACAAAAGGTAATAGCTGCAGAGGATGGTCTGATGGAGGTGACTCAAGTACAGTTCTTAGGTTGAGGTGGGGTAGGTTTCCCTGAAAAGGGGAGTATTCAAGAATCGCCTAAAGGCAGACAGGGTATTAGCTATGCATTAAGGTGAAAAACATTTTGTGTTGCAGCTCCCCCCCAGTGCCCCCTTTTTTAACCTGAGCCCAATGGAATCCAGCGATGTGTACAAGCGCAGCGGCTCCAACGCATGTGTCTCTCCTCATTGGACAGATTGATAGTAGAGGGAGCCATTGGCTCCCACTGCTGTCAATCAAATCCAGTGGTATGGGGGTGGGGCCGAGTCCCGCTGTGTGTGTCAATAGACGCAGTAGCCGGACAGAGGAGCGAGCCCGCATGGGTACGCCCAGGGAAAGCGACTTTCCATGGTAGCAACCGATGAAGAGGATCGGCCTGGAGCGACGGCGGGGCACCCCAAAATTAGAGGATCGGGCCTGCTGTATGCAAAACCATTGCACAGAGCAGGTAAGTATAACATGTTTGTTATTTTTATTTTATTTTTAAATATATTACATATTACAGCATGTCAGGTGTAAAAAATACAAATAATTACATTCTTCCCTTTATTTCATCACACATGCATTCCTTATTTTCAATTTCTATGTTATTTTTGCTTCTACACACAACTTCAAAATCTTAGTAGCAGTATCTACGCTGTGTCTGACTCTGAAGGTCCATACATTTTCATTACCCTGGCCCCTGGTGGGCCCACAACAGGGAGTGTTTTAAAAGCAGAATGGAATGGAATGGAAGCTGGATGCACTTCTGTACAAATAAATGATGTCAAAGACAATGGCCCGGATTCACAAAGCACTTACGCCAACGTATCTCCAGATACGCCGCGTAAGTGCAAATATGCGCCGTCGTATCTATGCGCCGGACTCAGAGACTAAGATACGCCTGAAAATGGGCTTCATCCGACCGACGTAACTTGCCTACGACGGCGTAGAGTGGGCGCATATTTACGCTGGACGTATTTGGCGCTCACATTGATTTTCTATTCACATATGCAAATGAGGGAGATACGCCGATTCACGAATGTACGTTCGTCCGACGCAGTGCGCGTAAAGTCATACGTCCGGCGTAAAGTTATGCCCCATAAAGGAGGTGTTACTCAGCAGCATCCATGCAAAGGGAACACAAGCCGACGTATTTGACGTAGGACGTGAATATGACTAGGCGTAGGTTACATTCACACCGTAGGCAGTGATCCAGCGTATCTTAGGGAGTGGTTCCGACGTGATTCTGAGCATGCGCACTGGGATGCGTCCACGGGACGGCGCATGCACCGTTCATTATACATATCTGTCTGAGACTCAGCCCATCATTTGCATGGGGTCACGCCTCGTTTGCATGGCTCACGCCCACTTCCACATACGACGGCTTACACCTAGGAAACCCAGCGCAGATTTGGCAGCACTGGCTTTGTAAATCCAGTGCTTGCCTCTCTGCGCTGCGTCGGTGTAACGTAAAAAAGATACGCTAGGGCGGCATAAATATGCGCAGCTGTTTGTGAATCCGGGCCAATATGTGCAAAGAGAAGTTATGCACACTGACCAATCAGAAATCATCTGTCTTTTAAAGTGGTTGTAAACCCTTACATATACCCAGTGAAGTGTCTAGTCCCAGGTGATTTACAAACTTAAAACAAATCCTCCTAAATAAGCAGTGGCGGTTGGTGCTCAAACAAATGGAAAAAAACAAAACATCAATTGCAGCCTCACTGTGCCCATCAAACGCAGCCACTGTGCCCATCAATTTCCGCCATTGTGCCATCAAATGCAGCCACTGTGCCCATCAATTGCCACCAGTTTGCCCCATCAATTGCTGCCAGTTTGCCCCATCAATAGTCGCCAGTTTGCCCCATCAATAGTCGCCAGTTTGCTCCATTAAATGCCGCCAATTTGCCCCATCTAATGCCACCAGTTTGCCCCAACAAACGCCGCCTGTTTGCCCCATCAAATGCTGCCAGTTTTCCCCATCAAATGCTGCCAGTTTGCCCCCCCTGTACGGCACTTACCTTTCTGAATACAGGACGTCAGCGACGACAACAGATACATTCATGCAATGCATAAATCTATCTATTGTTGATTGATGGGTGCAGGAGAGAGGGGGTGGCTCTCCTGTGCCCACTATGGATGCACCGCCACTGTACATAAGGTGTACCTGTTTATTTGCAGTCTACTCTTCTCTACATCCGTTTAAAGTGAAGAATTTATGTGTATTTATCGTTTGGGTGAGTACACATTGCTATGGAGATTTTAACTTGACATGCCAAGGCAGCACCCTCTTGAACTTGCTCTTGGAAGTGAATGGGACCACACTGCAACCATGATCCAGACACTTGGCTCCCAGCTGAGGCATGGTCCTGCAATGCAAAAATCTTATTTGGCAGTTTAAAGTGGTTACAAAGATATAAGATTTTTTACCTTCATGCATTCTATGCATTAGGGTAAAAACCTTCTACCCGAGTCAGATCTTGATCCAGTGCTGTGCCCAAGAGCAATGGCACTCTCTGCTCTCTCTCCTTATTGGACATGGAGGCAGCAGCCATTGGTCTTCTGCTGCTGTCAATCACAGCGAGTGAGTAGAGAGCGGGGGGAGGGCAAAGCCACGCTGTGTGTGTCAATGAACCCTAAAGAAGATAAGAAGATAGCAGCAATGTGGATGAACTGAAGAGAGAGAGAGCGGTGAAGACAGCACACTAGCAGGTAAGTCTGCCATAATGTATAAGTATGCAGTACATTTTTGCACATTATGGAAAGTGCTTTGGGGCCCTAAATAGGCCCAAGTTTCAAATACCTTATTAGGCTTATTTAATAGAGTACTGTAAAGTGTAAAAGTTATCTTAAAAGTAAATTTACCAATAGTAACCAATGAGATTTTATTTTTCACTTTTTTTTGCGTGTTTTATTGGTTGCTAAGAGTTCTCCTTGCCTGCAATGTAATATCTCCAGGTCTTAATCGGTGTCCCTGCAACAACTGACTTCACTGTTTCAGGTTTTTGTCAGCATTTTCAATCGGAAAATGCTTATATAAGTTTCTTTCAGTCTTTAAAGGCTTTCAAAAATCTTTACAGTTGACCTATTATACAAGAAATAAATAGTATATGTTTGTGCAGCACTTCAGCGGGCAAGCAGGATGCCATTCCAGTTATTTCTGATATAAGGAAATGTTCTTATCTCCTCTCCAACCTTACCTAACCAGAAAGACATTTGATACATATGCCACAGGCAAAAAATAATAGCTTTCATTCTTAAAGTGGAACTAAACCCTCCTATCCTTTACTGCCAAGGAAGCTGCCACCTTAGCCCTTCCTTGATCTGAAGTTGCCATGGTGCTGCACATGTGATCAGTTATAACACCAGCCATTTGATGGCTTGACAGCTGGGTTGAGAGTATAAGCAACTGTGACAGTTATAATTCACAGCTTGTCTTGAAGCAGTTAAAGCGGTAGTAAACAGCTGGGTGTTTTTTATTTTTATTTTCAAACCTGAAAGGTAATGTCATAATTGTGCTAGTATGCATCACATACTAGCACATTATGTAAAACTTACATGAAAACAAAGCCTTCCAGTGGCGTGCTATCACCGCTGAAGGTGCTCCTACCTTCACTCGGTCTTCCGTCCAGGTTTGCAGACTTTGGGCCAGATTCTTGTACATCCGCGTAAAATTGTGCGGGCGTAACGTATCTGATTTATGTTACGCCTCCGCAACTTACACGGGCAAGTGCTGTATTCTCAAAGCACTTTCTCCGTAAGTTGCGGCGGCGTAGCGTAAAGCCCGCCTAATTCAAATTTGGATCAGGGGGGCGTGTTTTATGTAAAACTACTGTGACCCGACGTGATTGACGTTTTTGCGGAACGGCGCATGCGCCGTCCGTGGAATTTCCCAGTGTGCATTGCTCCAAAGTACGCCGCAAGGACGTCATTGGTTTCGACGTGAACATAAATGACGTCCAGCCCCATTCACTGAGGACTTACGCAAACAACGTAACTTTTTCAAATTTCGACGTGGGAACGACGACCATACTTAACATTGGTACGCCGCACTTATGCCTCATATAGCAGGGGCAACTATACGCCGGGAAAAGCCTAACGTAAACGTCGTAACTTTACTGCGTCGGCCGCGCATACGTTCGGGAATTCGCGTATCTAGCTAATTTTCATACTCGATGCGGAATTCGCCGGAAGCGCCACCTAGCGGTCAAAAAAAATGCAGTTAAGATCCGACGGCGTAAGAGACTTACGCCTGTCGGATCTAATGGATATCTATGCGTAACTGATTCTAAGAATCAGTCGCATAGATACGACGGATCGGATTAGGACTTACGACGGCGTACATGGCGCTGCGCCGTCGTAAGTCCTTTCAGAATCTGGCCCTTTGGCTTTGTGAGTGGCCAGAGCCACGACGACATCATTCCTGCGCGTCGCCCTTTAAGGCACAGGATTCTGAAGGAATGGCCCAGGTGGCCTTTCCTATATAGCGCATGCGCCAGTGACATCATCGGCTGCATCTGCATTAAATATCTCCTAAACGATGGACGTTTAGGAGATATTTACAGTACCTCTAGGTAGTCCTATTATAGGCTTACCTATAGGTAAAATTCATGCATGGGAGTTTACTTCCACTTTTAATTATTGTTTATTGCCTTAAAGAGTAACTCCACTTACGTGGGGGGCAATAGCAAATAAAAAAAAATAATATAGTGTGCACAAATTACGATACAAATTATATTGTAATTGGATATTAATAAAAATTACATTTCCCTTTCAATCTGCAGCCTTGGTAAATTTCTATATATGCAATGCAATATGGCTACATGGGGTTGTTCTGTACACTCGGTATTGCTGAAACTTGGCTTCAATCCTCACATGACTGGGCTATTAATATTCCTGGCTATGCTCTCTTTCGGAAAGACAGGGTAAAAAGGAAAGGTGGAGGGGTCTGTCTCTATGTGAGAAGTGACCTCAAAGCAAGCGTGAAAGAGAACCTGGTTGATGGAGAGTGTGATGAGGCTGAAGCATTATGGGTGGAACTGCATACAGATGTGCGTAGTTCAAAATTAATCATTGGAGTTTGTTATAAACCACCCAATGTTAATGAGGAGGTGGAGACTCAGCTCCTTGCACAGATGGAAAGGGCTGCAAGGTCTGGGACGGTGATAATAATGGGGGATTTTAACTACCCAGAAATTGACTGGATTAATGGCACTTCTGGGACAGTTAAAGGACAAAAATTTAAAAACCTATTGCAGGACAATTTTATGGTGCAGTTTATTGAGGCCCCAACTAGGAATGATGCCCTGTTGGACCTGATAATTTCAAACCATGCAGAGCTTATTACTAATGTTCAGATAAAGGAACACCTGGGTAGCAGTGATCATAACATGATTTCATTTAATGTTAACTATAAGCAAGAAATACATACAGGAAATATTAAAACACTAAATTTTAAGAGAGCAAATTTTCCAAGGATGAGGGCTGCTCTCCAGGACTTGGACTGGGAGGGACTATTGGCACAGATGAACACAGAACAGAAATGGGAATTCTTCAAAAAGACTGTGTGGAACCTCACTGCAAAGTATGTTCCCATGGGCAATAAGTTTAAAAGGCTAAAAATAAAACCTATGTGGCTCACGGTCAAAGTTAAAAAAGCTATAAACAATAAGAAAGTAGCTTTTAAAAAATATAAAAATGAAGGAACACTAGTGTTGTTTAAATGTTACAAAGAATATAACAGGATATGCAAAAAGGAAATCAAGAATGCAAAAATTCAAAACGAACGACAGATTGCAAAAGATAGTAGGACAAACCCCAAAAAATTCTTTAAATATATTAATAGTAAAAAGGTGAAGTCTGAGCATGTAGGCCCCTTACAAAATAATCTAGAGTGGGTGACTGGGGACAAAGAGAAGGCAAATTTACTAAATGTTTTCTTCAGCTCTGTGTATACAATGGAGCATGGGGGAGCTCATGTCCAAAATGGGGGTGGGAGTGACACAGCCCCAAATCCACAATGGCTCAAAAGTGATATGGTCCAGAAATATTTAGACAGAATAAAGGTGGATAAAGCACCTGGACCTGATGGCATCCATCCACGGATCCTAGGTGAGTTGAGCTCTGTCATTTCAAAGCCACTGTATCTAATATTTAGGGACTCATTAAAGACAGGATTAGTACCACTGGATTGGCGCAGGGCCAATGTGGTGCCCATATTTAAAAAGGGAACAAAGTCTTTACCAAGTAACTATAGACCTGTTAGTTTAACTTCTATAGTTGGGAAGATACTGGAACGTTTAATAAAAGACCACATGGATGAGTTCTTGCTGGAAAAAAACTATTTAAGCAGCAGACAACATGGATTCATGAAAGACAGAAGTTGTCAGACAAACCTGATTTCCTTTTATGAAGAGGTAAGTAAAACCCTGGACAGAGGCGCGGCTGTGGACGTGATATATTTGGATTTTGCAAAAGCGTTCGATACAGTTCCGCACACACGGCTCATGTGTAAGGTAAGGTCTACAGGATTGGATATATCAGTTTGTAAATGGATAGAAAACTGGCTGAAAGACAGAATTCAGAGAGTCGTGGTTAATGATTCTTACTCTGAATGGTCCAATGTTATCAGTGGTGTACCCCAAGGTTCAGTGCTGGGACCCTTACTTTTCAATATATTTATAAATGATATTGGGTCTGAGATCAAAAGTAACATTTCTGTCTTTGCAGATGACACCAAGCTATGCAGTGGAATAACGTCCTTGCAGGATGTCTCCAATTTACAAGCCGACCTCAATGCTCTGTCTAATTGGGCGACTAAGTGGCAGATGAGGTTTAATGTAGATAAATGTAAAGTTATGCACTTGGGGGCTAAGAATATGCATGCATCATACATACTAGGGGGAGTACAACTGGGGGGGTCTGTAGTGGAGAAGGATCTGGGGGTTTTAGTTGATCATAAGCTCAATAATGGCATGCAATGCCAAGCTGCGGTTTCCAAAGCGAGCAAAGTCCTTTCTTGTATTAAGAGAGGTATGGACTCCAGAGACAGAGATATAATTTTGCCCCTGTACAAATCATTAGTAAGACCTCATCTGGAATATGCAGTTCAGTTTTGGGCACCAGTTCTCAAAAAGGATATAGGAGAACTGGAGAAAGTGCAGAGAAGAGCAACCAAACTGATAAGAGGCATGGAGGAGCTCAGCTATGAGGAAAGATTAGAGGAACTAAATTTATTC
Organism: Rana temporaria; assembly: GCF_905171775.1. Taxonomy (NCBI): domain Eukaryota; kingdom Metazoa; phylum Chordata; class Amphibia; order Anura; family Ranidae; genus Rana; species Rana temporaria. The sequence continues at coordinate 36,288,968 of NC_053501.1, read as the reverse complement.
ACTCTTGAGAAGAGGAGAATAAGGGGGGATATGATCAACATGTACAAATATATAAGAGGTCCATACAGTGAACTTGGTGTTGAGTTATTCACTTTACGGTCATCACTGAGGACAAGGGGGCACTCTTTACGTCTAGAGGAAAAGAGATTTCACCTCCAAATACGGAAAGGTTTTTTCACAGTAAGAGCTGTGAAAATGTGGAACAGACTCCCTCCAGAGGTGGTTCTGGCCAGCTCAGTAGATTGCTTTAAGAAAGGTCTGGATTCTTTCCTAAATGTACAGAATATAACTGAGTACTAAGATTTGTAGGTATAGTTGATCCAGGGTAAATCCGATTGCCTCTCGGGGGATCAGGAAGGAATTTTTTCCCCTGCTGTAGCAAATTGGATCATGCTCCGCTGGGGTTTTTTGCCTTCCTCTGGATCAACTGTGGGTATGGAGTTGGGTGTATAGGATTTTACTGTGTTTTTTTTATTTTGTTTTTTGTGGTTGAACTGGATGGACTTGTGTCTTTTTTCAACCTGACTAACTATGTAACTATGTAACTATGTAACTGACCACTCCCCAGAAACATAATTTCCTGCTTGTGTGATTGGCTCACCATTTTCCCCAGAAGTCTGCCTAAGATACAAGTCAGATTTCAGGCATCCCTTGCAGGGAAAATGTCATTTTTGGTGAGATATTTTCAATAGGAACACGTCTAAAGGAATGCAGGCCCAGCAGATTTCCTCATTAGACCCCTTTTACACTGGGGCGTTTCCAGGCGCTGAAAGAAGCTGCATCTGCAATACCAATGTGAAAGCCTGAGTGCTTTCACACTAAAGAGGCTGAAAAACGCCCCAAACGTGTGAAAGGGGTCTTAGTGGTAAAAAAAAAAGCGCCTGAAAGAAGCCTCAAGCCTCGTAACACACGGGCCAGAATCTCGTCAGGAAAAAAACATTGTTTTTCCTGACGAGATTCTTGGCAAGAATCTCTTGCCGCCCGAGTGTACAGACATTACTTTCAAAAGAACCGGCAAGAACACGGTGACGTCATCGCGTACGACGGGCTCGTCACATTTGATGCCGTTGCCGCCATCTTGCTGCACCCTACCTATGCCTAGGAAGCTACTGCGCATGCGTCAAACTCATTTCGAGCATGCGCGGATTTCCACGACGACAGGTAAGTATACAGACGCTCGGCTTTCTCGTCGGGAAACAGGCCGACAAGAATCTCAACGAGAAAATAGAGAGCAGGATCTCTATTTTTCTCGTCGAGATTCTGGGCAGATTTCCAGATGAGAAACCTCAAAGCCTCGTACACACGCTCGGTTTACTCGGCAAGAAAGCTCTGCCAGCAGTTTTCTTGCTGGTTCTTGCCGAGAAAACCGAGTGTGTGTGCGAGGCTTCATCTGCAATTCCAATGTGAAAGCCTGAGTGCTTTCACACGAAGGTGCTGACAGATAATTATGAAACCACTCCCATTAGATCCATTCAGAACAGAGGCACAGACAAACACACAGGGATGTCTTCAGAATAACAAAAGTTAGGAATCTGCAACAAAGGTTGTTATAATCCTTGCAATGTACATAGATCACCCAGAGGGGAATGTTGTTTTCTCTACAAAAGTGGAGTTACACTTTAACTATTCTCAAATTATATATATTGAGTAATGAACAGCCCCCCCCCCAATCTGTACCATATATATAAACCTGTATACTCCTATAGGGAGGAAATAAACAATATTTTTTACCTATATTCTTGTGACATATTCTTTACATTTTAATATAGTTTAAATCTAGCTTGTACCATGCTGTTTTTCAAAACAACAATGCCAAAACCACCAGTGTAATTTATATAATGTAAACCAACTGAGTATGTAAGCAGCTATACTATAAGATGAATTACATACCATGAAACTATTTGTTATTGTCTTTGAGTTGTCTGCTTTATCTCTTCAGGCCTTTGGAGACTCTTGTGGTCAAATCGTTGAAGATTAATGTATGTATATTTCTTACTGTGACATCAGCTCAGTTTCATCATTGACAATTATGTTTTCAATTCTCTAAAGATTCTAGCACAAAGAACAGCTTACTTTATTGCATGCTTTTTGTATTGTTTTTTGTTTTTTTACAGTATTCTGAGTAATGTTTACCCCCAAATGAACTGCTGTTTCTTAGGTCCCCTGTTTCTTGTGCCCACGACTCTGCAAGCAGCACCACACACACTCTGACACACCGGGGCTAAAGGAGGGGCGATATTCATTGCAAATAGACAGTATAAATACACTACCCTAATAGGCAAAGGAGTAGAGAGAGTGGTAATTGCACAACAGATAGGTAAAACAATGGCCAGGAAAATATACTGTTGATAATTAAGTGGGACCAGGGAGTAACCCCCTAAACTCCATACCAGGGACATAGTCCTTCAGTCTATATTAAACCTCTTTCCACACTGGCGAGCACGTTGGGGCCCAAATCTGATGCTGGAGCACACAGGATGCAGTTCCTCCATCACTGATAAAGGTGCCTGCACTGTAACTCAGGCAGGCAACACTGTTCCTCTTTATGAAGGTGTAGTGGGGATTGGCCAGTGGCCTCTTACGCAGGACTGGTGCAAGATTTTTTTTCTACTTGGGTGAAGATACATTTTGCCGCAGTAGTAGCATTTTAGTCGCTTTTAGAAGCGTAATGCCGCGTACACACGATCATTCCATCCGATGAGAACGGACCGATGGACCATTTTCATTGGTTAACCGATGAAACTGACTGATGGTCCGTCGCGCCTACACACCATCGGTTAAAAAAACGATCGTGTCCTCCTTTTGTATTCCTGATGCGTGTAACCTGAGTGGTGTTTAGTTAGACATGCCTAGTGTTATGGTGTGAGGTTAACTGTTTTGTTTTGTTTGTTCTTTTATTTAGCTATTTTCTGTGCACGTTGCTACGTGCAATGATTGGCCGGGGTATGCCCCTATGGCCCTCTTTTGTATCTCAAAATCATTGAAAATACCTTAATAAAAACAATAAAAAAAAAAAAAAAAACGATCGTGTCAGAACGCGGTGACGTAAAACACAACGACGTGCTGAAAAAAACGAAGTTCAATGCTTCCAAGCATGCGTCCACTTGATTCTGAGCATGCATGGATTTTTAACCGATGGTTGTGCCTACTAACGATAGTTTTTTTCCCATCAGTTAGGAATCCATCGGTTAAATTTAAAACAAGTTGGCTTTTTTTTAACCGATGGTTAAATAACCGATGGCGCCCACACACGATCGGTTTGGATCGATGAAAACGGTCCATCAGATCATTCTCATCGGTTTAACCGATCGTGTGTACGCGGCATTAGAGTTGCACCAGCGTTTATACGGTACACGAAGAAAGAAAACAAGCTTGAAAAAAGCATTTTAGTAGCGCTTAAAAGCGTTTGGCATTTTTGTCCACATGGCAAACATGGCCGCCCCTCCACTTCCTGTCTATATAGAAATAGGCCCCTGTGCCCTCTAGTGGCTGGAGAAGAAACGGCAGCCCATCCTCCTAATAAGTACACAGAGCATGTTTTAAACAGCACACTACCCCTAGGGGCTACTGAGAGAAGACCAGACAGTCAGATCTCTTTTTTTTTTAAAGAGAAACTTCCAAAAAATGTAGACTTACCATTCCTGCCGCAGGACACTGAGCATAACAATAGTGCAATCTTCACCCATCACAGCGGGCCTCATAAAACACTTTCAGGGACTGGGTCCCCCTTAATGTGGGGTCCACTCCACTGGACCAGTATAGCACCCTGCAGGAAAGTACCTTGGTCAGAACAAACACTGCACAGGGTTCCATTTTGCAGGGTCCAGCGCCGTAAGGCTGTATTACCGGCAAACCTCAAGGAATTTTCTCTCCTTCCAATGAGGCTCAGATGCCATCAATTTTGGCTGACAGCTTTTTCGAATGGAGCCGAATGAAGTCCATGATTCTAAATAGAACCGTCCAGACCTCCAAGAGCACATAAGTGACCATCACCTTACAGACAATGGGGAAAAACTTCCTGTGTAGGGGGGGGGGGTTATATAGGGGAGAACTTCCTGTTTGACAATCTGCCTGTGTCCATTCACCTATATATGGCGTATAACCCAGATAGTCCTTATTATGGCTGCTCTGTATCCCGTGATGTACGATAAAGAAACACATTTTGAATATTTACTTTTTTATCTTTTACTTATTTACAATTACTTTACTGTTGTTGTGTGGGGGCAGGGCCGGCGCTACCAATAGGCAAGTTAGGCGATGGCCTAGAGCGCACATCAGTAGGGAGCGCAATGCTGGCTACATGCGTCGGTGAGGAGTGAGGTTTTTAATTTGTGCTCCTGCTTTCTATGCAAACTGCGCTCCCAGCACTGCTAGGTCCAGCGCTTGCTGCAGTGTATCACTGCTGAAGAGAGCGAGGGGGGTGAGGGGGGGTTCATGTGCAGGGGACAGTGAACCTGTAAAACAGCCTGCCTGGGTGTTCTCTCCTCTCCTGTGTTATTCCTCCTTCCCCCGCCGCCGCTCTCATCCAGCAGGTAGAGAAGAAACAATGTACGAGCAGAAGTTTGTCAAACTTTTTAAGTTAAAAAGCCTGTGATTGGTTGCTAGGGGCGGTCCTAGCAACAAATCATCTCTGTTAAATGGAGAGTTGAACATCTCCCGCCCTCTGCTCGGACATGCCATGCTCTGTCTTCTACCTGCTGTGTGAGGTAAGGGGGGCAGCTGTGGAGGAGACTATTATACAGGGAGGGGGCAGCTGTGGAGGAGACTATTATACAGGGAGGGGGCAGCTGTGGAGGAGACTATTATACAGGGAGGGGGCAGCTGTGGAGGATACTATTATACAGGGAGGGGGCAGCTGTGTGGAGGAGACTATTATACAGGGAGGGGGCAGCTGTGTGGAGGATACTATTATACAGGGAGGGGGCAGCTGTGTGGAGGAGACTATTATACAGGGAGGGGGCAGCTGTGGAGGAGACTATTATACAGGGAGGGGGCAGCTGTGGAGGAGACTATTATACAGGGAGGGGGCAGCTGTGGAGGAGACTGTTATACAGGGAGGGGGCAGCTGTGGAGGAGACTGTTATACAGGGAGGGGGCAGCTGTGTGGAGGAGACTATTATACAGGGAGGGGGCAGCTGTGGAGGAGACTATTATACAGGGAGGGGGCAGCTGTGTGGAGGAGACTATTATACAGGGAGGGGGCAGCTGTGTGGAGGATACTATTATACAGGGAGGGGGCAGCTGTGTGGAGGAGACTATTATACAGGGAGGGGGCAGCTGTGGAGGAGACTATTATACAGGGAGGGGGCAGCTGTGGAGGAGACTATTATACAGGGAGGGGGCAGCTGTGGAGGAGACTGTTATACAGGGAGGGGGCAGCTGTGTGGAGGAGACTATTATACAGGGAGGGGGCAGCTGTGTGGAGGAGACTGTTATACAGGGAGGGGGCAGCTGTGGAGGAGACTGTTATACAGGGAGAGGGGCTGTGGAGGAGACTGGTATACAGAGAGAGGGGCTGTGGAGGAGACTGGTATACAGGGAGAGGGGCTGTGGAGGAGACTGGTATACAGAGAGAGGGGCTGTGGAGGAGACTGGTATACAGGGAGAGGGGCTGTGGAGGAGACTGGTATACAGGGAGAGGGGCTGTGGAGGAGACTGGTATACAGGGTGAGGGGCTGTGGAGGAGACTGGTATGCAGAGAGAGGGGCTGTGGAGGAGACTGGTATACAGGGAGAGGGGCTGTGGAGGAGACTGGTATACAGAGAGAGGGGCTGTGGAGGAGACTGGTATACAGAGAGAGGGGCTGTGGAGGAGACTGTTATACAGGGAGAGGGGCTGTGGAGGAGACTGGTATGCAGGGTGAGGGGCTGTGGAGGAGACTGGTATACAGGGTGAGGGGCTGTGGAGGAGACTGGTATACAGGGAGAGGGGCTGTGGAGGAGACTGGTATACAGAGAGAGGGGCTGTGGAGGAGACTGGTATACAGAGAGAGGGGCTGTGGAGGAGACTGGTATACAGGGAGGGGGCAGCTGTGTGGAGGAGACTGTTATACAGGGAGAGGGGCTGTGGAGGAGACTGGTATACAGGGTGAGGGGCTGTGGAGGAGACTGGTATGCAGGGTGAGGGGCTGTGGAGGAGACTGGTATACAGGGAGAGGGGCTGTGGAGGAGACTGGTATGCAGGGTGAGGGGCTGTGGAGGAGACTGGTATACAGGGAGAGGGGCTGTGGAGGAGACTGGTATGCAGGGTAAGGGGCTGTGGAGGAGACTGGTATACAGGGAGAGGGGCTGTGGAGGAGACTGGTATACAGGGTGAGGGGCTGTGGAGGAGACTGGTATGCAGGGTGAGGGGCTGTGGAGGAGACTGGTATACAGGGAGAGGGGCTGTGGAGGAGACTGGTATGCAGGGTGAGGGGCTGTGGAGGAGACTGGTATGCAGGGTGAGGGGCTGTGGAGGAGACTGGTATACAGGGAGAGGGGCTGTGGAGGAGACTGGTATACAGGGAGAGGGGCTGTGGAGGAGACTGAGGTTCAAGGAATGAGGCTGAGGACACTGATGTAATGGGGGAAAGAGGTAATTGATGACATTGGGGAACTTGGATGCAAAGAGGTCTGTGATGTAAAGCAGGCACTGTATTGCAAAGGGGTGCTGTATTGCCACTCTTTGTCTTCAGGCCGGTTCCAGAGGCGCAGGTGGCTGAGGAAATAGGTGGAGAGGTGACACAAAAAAACTCCACCCCCACCGCATACATGGGCAGGGCAAAAGGGGTGGAGCTAATGGGGGCGGCAAAATTAGGTTTGGCCTAGGGTGTCAAAAATCCTTGCACCAGCCCTGTGTGGGGGCGTTAAATAATGTTCTTGTTCAGTGTTATATGTATTTCCAAAGTTTTTCTACCTCTAACGTGAATGTTCTAGCCTACACATTTATATTGGATTTCAGGCTGAAGTGAAAAAAGTAATTTCCTAGCAGTTTTTTGGTCTGCTGATGACAGGCTTCAGTTAACCAACCACTCAATCTTCTTCTCAGGCCTCGTACACACGGGCAAACATGTCCGATGAAAACGGTCCGCGGACCGTTTTCATCGGACATGTCCGCTGGGATCATTTGGTCTGATGGCTGTACACACCATCAGACCAAATTCCCCGCGGACAGGATACACAGTGACGTGGCCGCACCGATGATGCGGCGACGTGCGCGACCCTGGAAGGTCAATGCTTCCACGCATGCGTCAAATCACTTCGGCCGAGCGGACATGTCCGGTGAGTGATACAGACGACCGAACATGTCCGACGGACAGGCTTCCAGCGGACATGTTTCTTAGCATGCTAAGAAACATTTGTCCGCTGGAAACCTGTCCGGTCGGCCGGGAATCCGGTCCGGTCGGCCGTACAGACGACTAAACATGTCCGCGGAAACTGGTCCGCGGACCAGTTTCAGCAAACATGTTCGGTCGTGTGTACGAGGCCTCAGGCCCCGTACACACGACCGAACATGTCTGCTGAAACTGGTGTGTACGGCCGACCGGACAGGTTTCCAGCGGACATTTGTCCAGCCGACCGTTTTCCGGCAGACAAATGTTTCTTAGCATGCTAAGAAACATGTCCGCTGGAAGCCTGTCCGTCGGACATGTTCGGTCGTCTGTACAGACTCACCATACATGTCCGATCGGCCGCCATCCCTCGCATGCGTCAAAGTGATGCGTGGAAGCATTGAACTTCCAGGGCCGCGCACGTCACTGCGTCATCGTCGCAGCGATGGCGCGGCCACGTCACCGCGTATCGTGTACGTGCGGATTTCTGTCTGATGTTTTCAGCGGACAGTCTGTCCGTCTGTACGAGGCCTCAGGAAAAGCAATTGTTTAGTTGCTTTGTATATGTTTCGATATTTATTATGGTAAGAACTAAAAAAAAAAAAATCTTAAACTTAGGTGAATATTTAACACAACACATGAATATTTGGTATTTTCAAATGCTGCCTGCAGGTGGAGCTGTTGGGTCCTTTGCACATGTTTTGCAGTCTCTCCAACCCTGTTTTTGACACTCAAAAGCTGGTGCTGACATTTCAGAGCAATGACCCATTACTCTAATTTCTCTTCTCTCTGTTTAACTTTTACTCATTGGCATTGTCTAGAAAAAAAAACTGCTGTGATTTTTTTTTTAAAACAGCTCCAGGAATGTTGAACCTTGGGTGTTTACTGTATTAAATGTTTATATGTAAAATACAGATTATATGTTTGTTATTCACAGTGGCCAATTTGGTTGACTGAAATTTTCTGTTATATTCTTGGCTGTATACTTTGGGCTAGATTCAGATACAATTGTGTTTCTCAGATACGTTACGCCGCCGTAAATTAGGGCGCAAGTTCCATATTCAGAAAGAACTTGCGTCCTTAGTTACGGCGGCGTAACGTATGTTGTCCGGCGTAAGCCCACCTAATTCAAATGGGGATGATGTGGGCGTGTTTTATTCAAATGAATGGTGACCCCACGTATTTGAAGTATTTGACGAACGGCGCATGCGCCGTTCGTGAAAAAATCCCAGTGCGCATGCTCGAAATTACGCCGCAAATCGTCATTGCTTTAGACGTGAACGTAACTTCGTACAGCCCTATTCGCGAACGACTTACGCAAATGACGTAAAATTTTCAAAACTTGACGCGGGAACGACGTCCATACTTAACATTGGCTACGCCTCAAATAGCAGGGGTAACTTTATGCCGGAAAAAGCCTAATGTAAACGCCGTAAAAAGATGCTTCGGCCGGACGTACGTTTCTGAATCGGCGTATCTACCTAATTAGCATATTCATTGCGTAACTATATGGAAGCGCCACCTAGCGGCCAGCGTAAATATGCAGCCTAAGATACGACGGTGTAAGACACTTACGCCGGTCGGATCTTAGGGAAATCTATGCGTAACTGATTCTATGAATCAGTCGCAGAGATACGACCCCGAAACTCAGAGATACAACGGCGTACCTGGAGATCCTTTCTGAATCCGGCCCATTATGTCTCATTATATTGTTTTGATTTGTTGGAGACTGCTATCTATAAAAAAAAAAAAATTTGAAAAAAGAAAAAAAAAAAAAAGATTATAAACAAATAGTATATAACAAAGCCATATTTGGAGAAAGCTGTGCTGTATGTTATATACTCAATACTGCTCCACTTGGTACATTGTGCTGTACATCATACACTCCACATTGCTCCAGTCATACTAAGTTGTATTTCACCTATATGCATAAGACGCCATCCAGACCCAGTTTCTTTAACTGTCAATAGTTGGTGATTGTACAGTATAATGCTGGGTCAGCTAGTGTGTGCATCCAACAGATTTCAGGTCATCTATATATGACAAGTGTATATGCAGAATGATTTATTTATTATTATTTTTTGGACTACTCTATGTGGATGCAGTAATAGCAATTGTCTCGTCAGGATAGAATTGTATACATAATGTATGTCCCATGTATTCATTTATGTGTAATTGCAATGTCATTAGATGCATTATTTCAATGAGCTTATCTCGCTTTTTGGAATAATTATTGCATATTTTGCTTATGATCTTAATGTATTGGTATGCCTGAGATACCATAACTAATGTGCTGCTAGTTATATGCGCACACTGGTATATGTGTATTAGGCCAGTAAGTCATCTACCTTGTCAGCAACTGCGGTTGCACATATGGTAAGAATGACGGATGCAGTCATCTTCTCCCACATTTGAGAATTGATTTTGCAATCGCTCGGTGAGCGTGTGTAATTACGCGCTCACACTTGACTTTCATTAGCCAATGATGACACAGCTTGCGTTCCAAGGATGTAAACCATCCGGAACGCGGAAGTTTTCTGTCTGTAGAAGGGCAATGGCCTCAAAGGCGCTACCGCGCTTGTGCGGTCAGGAACGCACTTCTCATTTCCGCCCTAACATTCGATACTGGTCACTGTTCCGGTCGCTAGTGCGCATGCGCGGAATGGTGCGCTCACGTGACCGGAACGAACCAATGAGCGCACAATATGCGCTCCACGGGCGACGATTTATACTGGGTCATGGATAAGCTTAGTCACGCCTTCAGAAGAAGTCAACCAATGACGAAACGCGTCAGTGCGTGACGCTTATCCATTGACCTAACACTTTGTACAGCCCCCGGGACCAGGAACAGGAAAGAAGTTCAGTAACAGCAGCTTCACTGTCCGGCCAGGAGAGGCTTACAGGCACAGTACTGTTATCATCTGTTTTTTGCTTGTCACTTTTACATTGTGGTACGCACATTTTATTAGGGGATGTTTTGGGGCTCAATAAACCTGGTTTTAAAACAATATCACACTATATGAGTTCTTTCCATTATATGTGGTTGCGGTTTGATTGAACATAAAACACACTGGCTGGTGGAGAGTGCAGCGTCCAGGAGATACACAGACATATATTCCAGGCTCTTTATTTCCATATTTGTGGTGAGTGCATCCCCAAAAGGGGAGTTAATATCCCCACACGTGGTGAATGCCCCCTTTTGTGAATTCCATGCTTGCCTTTCTGCGCTGCGTCGGCGTAGCGTACATTATTTGCGCTACGGCAGGGTGTAATGTGCGCCCGCTCTCTGTGAATCTGGGCCTATGTCTCTATACCCTGTAAACAGTAATTTCAGCAAAAAAAAAAAATGTTTTATTTACAACTCCTTTAAAGAATGCATGAAAGATTGGGATATATAATATAGTCTTCAAAGCACACTTCAGACGCAAGGCAACCAGAAGTTAAACGTCTCGAGATGGGAAAAAAGCAGAATCAGTGCCTATGTGAAAATAAATATTTGCTTAATAACTCACTTAGCAACATCAGCTTAAACATTTAGTTTCCAGGAAGAAAAAAATTGAATAGATCTACTTTCCTGGTGAATTACTTAAGCTTTCTCCTCTTTGTGTTTTTCTGCTGGAATAGGTGGCAGCTGTCCCTGACACTCCAACTAGAGGAGTCAGACGGTGTCTAACTCAGAAAAACTAAAGCCAAGTATGGAGGGAGGTGGGGGGTATATAAATCTTTTATAAGTGAGTCTGCACAGTTATAATTATACTGAATGTTCAGGTTCCGGCATAAACTCAATTGTGACAGGTTCTCTTGAAAGCTATCAAGCTAGATCCCTCTCTATGTGCTTAAAATAGACCCATTCCCTACAAGCCGTGGCTTACATGGCGAGTGTCACAAGACATATTTGATTTGCTCCTAAGGCTATAATGCCACTTGAATACGCTATGTACAATAACAGACATTTGGTATTCCGGTGAGATAACAGAACAAGTTTTGAAGATGAAAAAAAAAGTCAGTTGTGTATCATAATAAAGGAAACATAATAGCTTTTCTGTATATGTAATACAGATACAAATAGGCAGTGCTCGGATCAGGATATTAAATTCTGCCAAATGTCACCTAGAATTGTAAACTGAAATTACTGATGTTCTTTGTTTACTGCAGAGGCTGCAGATAGCGGCTTTGTGACATGATGCAATCTGTAGATTTAGCGGGAGCTAGAAGAAGAAAAACCCTTAAAAGTAAAGCTAACTTAAAGTGTAGCTGTACCCAAAAGTTTTTTTTTTTTTTTGGATAGAATTGGGAAAGGTTAGAACCAATGTCAGGTTTTCTTGCTATCCAAGGCTTTGTGAGGCCCAGTACAGACGAGAGGATATCCGCTGGAAACGGTCCGCCGGACCGTTTCCAGCGGATAAATCCTCTGGCGGATTTGGATCTGATGGCTGTACACACCATCAGATCGAAATCCCCGCAGAATACATCCGCGGTGACGTGTCGCGCCGTCGCCGCGATGATGACGCGGCGACGTGCGGGACGCTGGAAGGTAAATACTTCCACGCATGCGTCGAATCATTACGACGCATGCGAGGGAGGGGAGCGGACGGACTGATCCGGTGAGTCTGTACAGACGACCGGATAAGTCCGGCGGACAGGATTCCAGCGGATAGATTTCTTAGCATGCTAAGAAATTTTTATCCGTTGGGAATCCGTCGGCTTGATTTTTATCCGCCGGGAAATGTCCGCTCGGACATACACACGACCGGATCTATCTGCTGGAACTGATCCGCGGATCAATCCCAGCGGATAGATCCGGCCGTCTGTACGAGGCCTTAGAGATTTCCCTTCATTTCCAACTAAGGACAACATTTTACGAGGACTTTTATTTACCCTTCCAGTGTATTCAGGATTGGTCAAGGTATACTTTCCTGATTGGATAGTGGCATTTTATTTAAATGTTATTAATTTTATTTATTTTTTACTCATTCCCTTTCTTTATTCTTTTATATTACAGATATTTAGGGCCAGATTCTTGTAGAATCTGCGGCGGCGTAGCGTAAGCCATTTACACTACGCCGCCGCAAATTACTGGAGCAAGTGCCCTATTCTCCAAGCACTTGCTCCGTAATTTGCGTCGGCGTAGTGTAATTGGCCCGGCGTAAGGCCGCGTAATTCAAAGGGGGCGGCTTGTATTTAAATTAAGCGCGCCCCCGCGCCGATCGAACAACGCATGCGCCGGGCGGAAAGATAGCCCAGTGCGCATCATCCAGCTAACGACGGAAAACGTCAATGACGCCGACGTGAGCGTCATTGACGTAAAGTCGTATTCACGAACGACTAACGAAAACGACGGAAAAAGCCAACTCTGACCCGACGCCATACTTAACATGGCATACGACGGACCTACGTAAACTTGCCCCTCATTATAGCAGGGGCAAGTTTACGCTTACGGAAACGTCGTAAAATCACTGCGTCGTCCGCACGTACGTTCGGGAATCTCGCCTAACTAGCTAATTTGCATAGACGACGGGGAAAACGATGATGCGACACCTAGCAGCGGGAAAAAAAATTGCATTTAAGATCTGACAGCGTAAGAGCCTTACGCTTGTCAGATCTAATGGGTATCGATGCGTAACTGATTCTAAGAATCAGTCGCATAGATACCCTGGGCCAGATTAGGACTTACGACGGCGCAAATGGCGTTGCGCCGTCGTAACGCCTTTGAGAATCTGGCCCTTAGAGAATAGCACAAAAGTGGGTAAACAGTACTGATCAGGTCATCCCTAGAACCTGTCTCTGACATGGGGACACCGTTGAGTTTTTTAGGTGCCTGAAATGTCCTTCATCAACGTTGCAACAAATCTGGATCCTACCTCCGAAATTATGATGCACAGTAACACACAAATTCCAGTTAACATTAATGTCCATAAATGCTTGTAAGATGAACTACTTAAATATTTGTCTACTGCATGGAGCTTTCACTAAAAAAAAAACGTATAATTTACTATCCTCCCCCTCAAAAAAAAATTGACATGCAATGGAAAACAGTGGCGGTGCTTCCATAAAGGGTGCACGGGTGCTGCCTCCTAAATCCTGCCACTTCTCTCTCACAAATAGATAGATTCATGCATTTCATGGGGGTGAAATCCTGCTTTAATGATCGATTTCTTACGAATGGGCTTGTTAGAAAAAAAAATGTTAGATCAGATGCAGCCACCTAGATAGCAAGGATAACGTGCCTCAAATTTGCGGCTGTGTTGAATTGTAACTCTCTTAACTTGCTGCACATTTTTACTGGCAAGTTGTACACTTGCTGAGTACTTAAAGCATAAGTTTTAGTTGACACTTTTCAAATTTGTAGCAAATTTGCGTGGCAAGTCTCTAGCAAGAGCAAAGTAGCAGTGGTGAGTCTACAGCAAGAGCTCTGTGGAGTCTACAGCATGAAAATTCAGCCACAGTGACCCCTGTGGAGGGATGACTATTGCACAACATAACTGAACCAAAACTTGCAGGAGACTTGCAGAATGTTTGCAAAGAAAGTTGATCTGGAGTCATGCAATGTGGACTTGCTGCAATTGTGCAACACACTTGTCAGGCCTGGCAAGTATAGGAATAGCTTAGCAAGTCATTTTCAAACTTGCAGCACAATTTCTTGCTATTTGGGCAATCAGAGTATTCTGACAGCGGAGGAGTCCCCGCTGTCAGAATACAATAACACACCAGGGAGGACTTGTATATCCACCTCACTTGTGTGGATGGTTGGATGGGAGAATCCATTGAGTTTTTTTCGATTAGCCCACTGGCTGATGAAAATAAAACTGATCCATGTATGCAAAGCCTTAAAGTGACAACCATGGCTCCCATTGTCATCCAGTTTTTGGCAGGATTACCAGGTGAAAATAAAAAGGAAAAAATGACTTGTAAATGGCAAGATATTAAATCCTTTACTGTGGGGGTTAGATACACTTTAAGATCCCACTGCCACTCCCTGATTTTCTAGAAAAGTGCCAGGGTATCGAGCTGGTAATCGTGCTATCAAGTGGTTGTGATGACTTACAGAAATATATCTCCTAAGCGTAAATGCAATGGAAGAAGGAATCAAGAGTCTCCCAGTGATGATGCAGTCATTTACTGCTGTAATGCAGTGCAGTGACATCATCAGGGTCACATTCCTCATTCATCCTCCTTTGTCTTTCAGTGGCATCCTTCCATGGGCTCTCAATATAAAGACAAGTCATAATACATTGTGACATTAATGGCTGCTGCGGTGTGTAGAGGGCCAGCCATTTCATGTGACAGACTGCATTACGGAAATTAGATATCTGGGGATTATAGAGATCTTTATATAGAAAGATTACAGGAAGACGGATAGCAAGAAAAGCTGTTTGGGTTTGGCCAAACACCAGAAAAAAAATGAAAAGTCTTCCAGCTAAAGTACATTAAGCTCAAAAAGCGAAATCATCTATGGTATATCAAACAGATGGGCAGAACAGCAAACTGTCTGACATCTAATACCCACACGTGTGATGATGGGACATGTGTGATGCCATGATACCAGCAAGGGGTAAGCACTTTTGCACTGCAGCACTGTGGTACTTGGTTCAGTTCTTACAAATGTCGCAGCTTACGAGGAGTTTATGTGTAAACCTTGTGCTTTTGACCTTCACTCTCCTCTCACAATTAAAAAAAACAACATATTAGATTTTAATATTATTATTAATATATTCATTTATTTAAAAAGTGGTAATTATGCAGCACTGTACACTAAGCACAAATTATGCAGATTATAACACATAATTGTACAACCTTCAGACTAACATCATAACAAATAAAATGCCTTAAAACCCCAAAATGTTATACATGCATCTTAACAGTCCTTAGCTACAGTACGGTGGTTGCATTCGTTTTCGTTTTTAACGTGTCACTAAACCCACATCATAAAAAAATATCAATAAATGGTGCATTATATGCTGTTCATACTCACTCAGCCACTATGAGACTTGTTTATTGCATTCTGTAAAAGACCTGGTTGATCCTGCTGCTCTCTATCTCCCCCTTCTGCCCAAGTCACCAATTCAGCTACGGCAGCTCTGCTCAGCTTTCAGTAAATTTCGATGCTGAGAATTTCCTCCCTACCACAACTGAGCAGACCATGTGACTATAAATTCACACATGTGGGTTTATACATAGTGGTAAAAGACAGTCCACTTGTGGACTTCACTACAAAAAACAAAATAAGTATTCAAGTCTAAACAGCAAGCTGTTTCTACGAAGAAAGTTGTATAAGATGAGACTAGAAGGAGGCCAGCATATGTGTGACCACGTGAAATCTATGCTAAAGATCATAGAGCAGCTGCGTGCCATCGGAGAGGACATCAAATATAACCATATTGTTGCCGCGCTCCTCTGCAGCCTTCCAGAGACTTATGGAGACTAGAGGCCAGCTGACTGGTGAGGAATTTAAAGTGGGAGGGGCTGGAGGAGACCCTATATGCTGATTTTGGCATAGGAGTCACTGCTACGAGATACCACAAAGTTGGAGACACAGTGAGTAACACTGCCTGTGATTATAGTTGCCATTAAAAGTCCCCACTACAGTTCTCACATCAGCAGATGACCTTGATCAAGAGCACCTAAGTTGGCTGATCAGAACTCCCCCCAGCACTGCCACTGATCCCAACGCCCCACCAGCACTGCCAATCACCCCCCCCCCCCACCAGCACTGCCACTGATCCCACCCCCCCCCCCCACCCCACCACCAAGGAGTAAGAGAAAGATATAAAGAATACAGGGGAGAGGAAAAGAGGGGGAGGAACAAAGAAAAAGGGAGAGAAATAACAGGAGAAAGAACAAAAAAAAGTGGTACGTCCTAAAATGTACCATAAAGGATTTTAATACTGTACGAGTGGAAGGGACTCAGGGAACGCTAAATGTCTGTGGGTTAGGGGAGAAAATTACGTGTCTTGCCTTGGGTGCTGACAACCCACGCTACGAAAATAATTTTACTGTTAGGGGTCCCCACATCTTGGGAAATTTTATCAAGGGGTCACGGCACTAGAAGGTTGAGAACCACTGACCTATAAGAAGAATTTAACAAGTAAGTAAGGAGGACATTAGTAGGTCAAGGTAGGATCAAAGAGGGTTTTGAGAAGTATTTGAGGAAGCTTTCAGAAATATAGGTTGAATATGTGTCAAACAGTGCTAGCTGACATGTTTTCAGAAGACCAAGGAGAATTACCAAGTTGAAATAAATGTGCACAGCCCACACAAGAAGCATTGGTTGTGGAAGGCATAATTTTAAGAAAAATATGTTATTGGTGCCAAATTACCAGCAAGGCAAAGGTCAGCACAGGTATCAATCCAATGAGATCAAAAAGTCTAGCCAAAACCTAATCAACTACAAGAAACATCATCAATATGCCACAAGGAAGCATGTTTGCTAAGGCACTTTATCAGTGAACTTAGCAAAATTCATATTAGTATTGGGGATATTAGAAGTATGGCGGATGTCTCTGTTGTGTTTTTCAAAGTGCTGATGGAGATGTGGCTGTCCCAACTTCTATGCCAAACTCAGTGTACTTGTAAGCCATTCGATAAATTATTGTACCCTATGAATACGGCAGCAGAAAATCTTGTTAAAGTGGAACTCCATTAAAATCTTCTCAATCCCTGTCTTGGAAACAACAGCCGCCAGGTCAGAAAGTGAATATGAATTTTCTAAACAAGAATATAGACAAAACCGGTATTAAAGTGGGAGTTCACCCGAAAAAAATTTTTTAACCTTAGATTCATGCTCATTTTGTCTAGGGGAATCGGGTAGTTTTTTTAAAATCCGAGCAGTACTTACCGTTTTAGAGATGCATCTTCTCCGCCGCTTCCGGGTATGGTGTTCGGGACTGGGCGTTCCTACTTGATTGACAGGCTTCCGACAGGCTTCCGACGGTCGCATCTATCGCGTCACGAGTAGCCGAAAGAAGCCGAACGTCGGTGCGGCTCTATACGGCACCTGCGCACCGACGTTCGGCTACTTTCGGAAAATCGTGACGCGATAGATGCGACCGTCGGAAGCCTGTCAATCAAGTAGGAACGCCCAGTCCCGCAGCCCATACCCGGAAGCGGCGGAGAAGATGTACCTCTAAATCGGTAAGTACGGCTTCGATTTTAAAAAAAACTACCCGATTCCCCTTGACAAAATGAGCATCAATCTAAGGTTAAAAATTATCATTTCCGGGTGAACCTCCACTTTAATGGCAATATTACCAGGGCTTTGTTATAGAAAAATATTACAGCCTGTCTAGAGATGGAATGTGTGCAGCACCTTAAAGGAGTTGTAAAGGAAAACATTTTGTTGCCTAAAATTAATGTCTGCAAGGTAGACAGACAGAATAATGTAATGATTCTGTTAAAAAACTAGTAAATACCTATTAAATTCCTTCATCTATATCACCTCCGGCGTTCTAGTTTTTGTTCTCTCATTCACTTCCTGGTTTGCGGCGCTCGTTCATGTAAGAACTACATTTCCCAGTATGCATTGCGGCACGCCCAGTAATTCACACCTCCTTGAAGTCTCTAACACGTAGAGAGCGTCCTGCCACACAGATGTAGTTCCCAGAAGTGGACGAGCACGTCACTGACCACCGCAGTAAAGCCTCCCTTCACAGTGGTGAGTAACAATCAGACAAGCAGGAAGTGAACAGAACAGAGAAGAAATAGAGCAACTTCTGAGCAAAAACGAACAATGAGGAAGTGAAAAGAGGAATGTCTGCAGGTAAAGGATGCTTATTATGAAAAAAAAATGTTTCCTTTACAACCCCTTTAAGTGGTGCAGAGCTCTAGATGGAGCAAAATCAATTCATCCAATTTACTGGGTTTATTTATAACCACAAGTGTTTCATATGTATACGTTGCAGTCATAATCCAGCCGTGTACGAGAAAAGAAAATGTGCACATTGGCTTTTGTCTTACTGAGCTAATCTGAAAGGGCTCAAATGACCAGCTTTCTGTTAAAAGTTCAAGATTACTGTCTGTGCCTTGGCTAGGGAAATTTGCATTATATATTTGACATGATGGCTACTAAATAAAATCTTGTCAAGAAGAGAATAGAAAGTCAATCACAACCAAGAAAATGAGGAACAGAAAGAAAACATATCATAGACAAAATGTTACAAACTGCAAGTTCAAAGTTGTAATGCCCCTTTCACATGAGGGGACTGATTGGCCCCACCTGTCCATTTTTTATTAGGACTCGATTGGATCACCCATTGTTCTCTATATGGAACAGACCTGCCTACATCCGATCTGGTCCACCAAAAACAGATGGATAGGGATACATTACCCATCCGTCTAGCGCAGGGGTTCCCAACCACCGGGCCGTGGACCATTATCGGGCCGTGGTCTTTCTGCAGCCGGACTGCAGGGGATGGGCGGCATGCGAGAGAAAGGTGGGTGGTTGAGAGAGCCGTGTGGATCAGAGAGACGGGAGGATGAGAGAAGGGGGCTGGCGAGCAGAGATGACATCATCTCACTCCACCCTCCACGCATCACCGCTCTTCCGTCCTCACAGCACGGGCCCCTTCAATGACTGAGGTGTGGCGGGGGGAGCAGAGAGATGACATCCTGTTTTTAACGCATACTGTTAGACAGGTTTAATTGGATGTCAGTGAGCTGGTCGGTAAGTAGGCTTGGGTTTTTCCTGGGCATATACCAGGCTTTGTTGTCATCTGTTTCAGCCTTCCAAAGCTGCTTACTGCTATGGCCAGCTATAGATGGGAGCGAGTTTTTAGTTTTTCGTACATCATCTCATCTCACTGCCCACACTGCATCACTGTACAAGGGCCTGCCTCTGTGCTAAATGGACCAGTGCTACCACAAATGCTGTGACAATCCACATCTGGTGGCACTGGCAGGCGACGTGGCAAGTGACATCCTCATCTTGTGGCAGGCAGCGTGGCAAGTGACAATCTGCATCTGGTGGCAGGCAGCGTGGCAAGTGACATCCTCATCTAGTGGCAAGAGACATTCTGCATCTGGTGGCAGGTGATAGTGGCAAGTGACACGCTCAGGGCTCCCACTGATTCTGCATTATGGCGAGTTAAACTATTTAATTTTATATTACAATTTAATAGAAATAATGTGCTTCAATCATCCTGACATCATATCAGCCATGGTGTCTCGGGATAATTAACCACCCCCATGCCTTGCCACAATTTTCTTCCACGCATCCGGTCCCCTGTGCCAAAAGGGTTGAGGACCGCTGGTCTAGCAGATTGCATGACAGTCGGATGGAAAGAAACAGGCAGTCCATTTCCATCCAACCGCCCCATAGAGGACAGTAAGCTGTGTCTGTATCTACTCCGCATAAGGGGGGATCACACATACCTGTCATCCGCCTGGTCAGCGGGGATCAGCGGACAGATCCCCTGCTGAGCAGGCCGACCCACTTGACAGAATCTGCCCCATGTGAAAGGGGCCCAACTGTGAACTTCTACTTTCAGAAAGTCTTACAAAAACCCCACACATCACACCAAGTATATTTTATTTTCCACATTTAGATGAAATACCGTACTTATTGGGGTATAGCGCGCTCCCGCGTATAGCGCTCACCCCCTAAAGTTGCCCCGAAATTCCTGTGGGAAAAAGATTTTTGTACTTACAGTTTGGTGTCTTGCGCGGCGTCCATCGGCGGCCTCGTCGGGTCCGGCGTCCGTCTGCGGCTTCGGGTGTCCTCTTCGTCGGGTCCGGCGTCCTTCTGAGGCGTCCTCCCCGCTCGTTTCTTGCGCCGAGTTTGAATACTGCGCCGGCATATACCGAGCGCAGTACACTCGTGTATAGTCGGGCAGTCTCGGCTCCTCTGGCGCTGACGTCCTGGACATACAGGACGTGAGCACGAGTGTAGCCGAGACTGCCCGACTATACACGAGTGTACTGCGCTCGGTATATGCCGGCGCAGTATTCAAACTCGGCGCGGGAAAGCGGGTATCGGCGTATATCGCGCACCCACGATTTTGCCCTGATTTTCAGGGCAAAATAGTGCGCGGTATACGCCGATAAATACGGTAGATAACATTTTGCAGAAATGGCCAACAGAAAAGCCTACGGGCTGGTTCACACTTGAACCTGAACTTGCCCTTGCACGTCTGTATGTTTAGTTTCTGGCAGACTATACATTTTATTGGGCTGCCAAATACACAGGAATATGCAAAAAGTAGTTCATGAACTGCTTTTAAAAAAGTACCGCACCAAACTGCATCGTACTGTGGTGCCATGCAGTTTGGTGGCCGATATGTTTTTGTTACCATTAACAATAATTGGCACCCGCACGTTCTCGCAAGGGCAACGCTGTCACCTGTGGTGTGGAAAGTTGAACATGGAATGTGCCTCCCTAAATTTCCCTTTAGTGTCGCTTTAAATTAGCTCTCTATAAGCAGTCTTCTCCATCCTGCATGTTTTAAATAAACTTCTATCTTCTATTCTGAGCACAATTTCACAAGCCACCAAAATGAAAACTGCTAATGGCAAATGTGCCAAAGTAACTTTTATCTAGCTGGATTTATTTATGTTAGGTCCCATGACAACACAGTGCTATATCAAGGACAGTTATCCAATTACTGCACTCTCCCGAGTCATTTAAAAATCAGCTAGTTAATGCAAAGCATGAAGATTTGGTATCTTGTCACAACATTTCTCAAATTTGCAATGAAATGGCTTGCATTGTTCGAAACTTTTTACAACACTGAATAAGTATTTATTTAAAGTGGTGCTCAAACTAAATATACTACCTGCAAGTGCCTGAGTCAGCAGGAACCAGCCAACTTTCAAATGTAAAGCTGTCTGTTCTAATGACCGACTTCTATCGAATGGGCATGCTGGAAAACTAGCATTCGATCAGTGCTCACAGCCAATGGCTGCAAGTGCTGATCAGTGTATTCTAGACCCCAGATCTCTCCTTGAAGTATAACTAAAGAAAAAACTGTTCTTTTAGTTTTGGATAGAATAGAGATGGATTAGAACCCCTGTCAGTTTGTATTGCTGTCTGTGCCCCTTAAAGGAGACTCACCCTCTCTATTTCTGCTGTTTACTATTATCATTGGAAGTGAAAGTAATAGAAAAATCACAAATTTTGGGTTGTCTCCAGAAAAGTAACAGAGGGGAAATCTTCCAATGGGAACACTAGTTCTGGTGACCTGGGGGGCTTCAAGGAATTCCCTTTATTTGCAGGAATTTTCTTTCACTTCCTGTTTGGCTATGGGACAGGAAGTGAAGGTAAATCTCTGTAATGGGACACAGATGGCGAAAAAAACAAACTGTCAGAAGTTTTAACCTTTCCTTGCTCTATCCAAAATGGCCATGCTCCAGTACTGGTCTTCTACTTTGCCTTCCACAGTCCAGACCCCTCTATTCTCATTGGCTGGGGAGAAGCTTTAAGGCATTTCCTTAATGGAGAGGAGCACGAGGTGAGAACAGCCCAGGATGGGGAAGTGTCTGTGCTGTGTGCTAGCAACATGGAATGGTAACCAAGCTTAATGAGGCAAGAGGAGGAGAGTGCCGTCCTATAGCCACGATTGGGACCAATGTCAATAGTAAGGTAAGACACCGCTCAATTTCTGGGATTCTCTTTACCCCTTCCCACCGCTTACCCCACTTCCCTGACAACTGGGGTAAAGAGACCTTCCCCGACTCCTGCCAACACTGACAAAGACAGAAATTGCTAAAACAAGTCCATTAACACCCCCTCAGGGCACCCCTGAAGAGCTGCAGGCCCCAGATTTTGTGTCACATGGCTTTGCCCTCCCAGATTTAAGTTGCAACCGCCCCCGCAAAGCCCCCTGGCCACCCCCTTCACCCTGGGTACTATGTCCGGCTGCTTTCCCATTACAGCACTCTATACTGTTCCTCCTCCGCAGGGCTGAAATCACATTCCTTTACAACACAGCCAGTTAGCCATGATCTGCACAGGGTGTATCTGCCTACTGTAACTACACTGCCATTCTGACCAGAGAATTTCACAGGTCAGAAGGGCAACATAAAAGCCAGATGCACCTTGTGAAGACTATCAGGCTGTGTGTAAAGGAATGTGATTTCAGCCCTGTGTAGTGTGGTGGGGGGAGGAGTTGTATACAGTGCTGGAATGGGAAAGGAGATCTGCCAAGTGACCTGCCAGGGGTCCCTGTCCTCTGATTCTCCAGCGGTGATCCCTATCCTCTGATGTAAGGGGGAACTCTGGGAACTCAAATCTCTTAAGCCACGTTGAGTATCTTTGCGTGCAGTGGATGTATCTGCACGCACAGTGGAAGTGGAGGGTAGTAATGGGGGGGGGGGGGGACAGGCCAACTTTTGCATCGGGGCCCGCAAGCTTCAAGCTACGCCTCTGGTCCAGACTGTTAATGGGACGCTGATTTGTGACCAAGTCAAGATGAAACTTCGCACCATTATGGCACTAAGCCCATCCCCATTCATAATGTATAACTGTCAAAGTGCCTTAAAGCGGGGGTTCCACAGGAAAACTAAAAAAAAATTTAAATATGCATCTGCCGCTCTTAAGATAGTTAATCATGTACTCACGTGTCCTATTTTAAGAGGCTCCGCATAGTCATTCTGCTGCAAAAGATAATTTATAAAAATGTTTGCTGATCTTTTCCATCTTGCTTGTGGGCACTCTGAAGCCCGCAAGCAAATCCTTCCGGGATACGGTGAATGCTGATGTCCCAGCATTCACCGCTCTATCCTGTGCATGTGCGGTGTTGACGGTGACCGCGAGCGGCGCCATCAACACTACACGGTTGCCATCACAACGGCCGGCGTACTGAAAAGGTCACACCCCGTTGTGACGACATCCACGTGTCAAATCACGTCACGCTGTGCTCCCAGGAGACACTAGGACGATCGCAGCTAAAGCGATACGCCCACTCCCGCGGGAGCAAAACCAGGAAGTGCCTGGTTCATTTAAAAAAAACAAGGTATGGAATTGATTTTAAATTTTTTGAACAGCGAACTTTATATATAGACACTAAGCCCATGTGATTAACCTTTACTTTAAAATCAGGGTGAACCTCCGCTTTAACTGCTCACAGTCACAGACACTCTAAACAGAAAACCTCCATATACAGAACTCTATACCCAAAGTTGATCCAGGGGAAGGCAAAACAAACAAACCCTATAAAGCATGGTACAATTTCGCTCAAGTAGGGTAAAAAAGTTTTTTTTTTCATTCCCCCCCAAGGAGATTGGATGTTCTCTGGATCACAATAGGAACAAAAGGTTCACTAAAAACTGCTATACAGCTAACAGAAAATCGAAAAAAAAACAGCAAAAACAACAAACATAAAAACGCTCCAAAAAATCAGAAAGTATATTTACCGTATTTTCCGGCGTATAAGACGACCCCCTAATTTTCCAGGAAAAATTTTGGTTTTGGGATATACTCACTGTATAAGACTACCCCCTTCTTACTAGTCTTTCTGGAAGCTGAGGGGTAGCCAGAACCGCTGACAGAAGCAGGCTTTTTCAAATCTCACTGCACTGTGCCATTACATTACATTCCTCACTGTGCCATTACATTGCATGCCCCCACTGTGCCACCACTTGCCCCTCACTGTACCATCACTTGCCCCTCACTGTGCCATCACTTGCCCCTCACTGTGCCATCACTTGCCCCTCACTGTGTCATCACTTGCCCCCACTGTGCCTGAACTTGTTGCCCCCACTGTGCCTGAAGTTGTTGCCCCCCAGTGCAATCACCGCAAACACTCACTTTTTTTGCCGGCGGTGACGGTCACCGTACTGCGAGCGCCAATGATTTGAAAGCCGCGCCTTCTCTTCAGAGTGTTCTGTGATAGGCGGAACACAAATTTTCCCAGCAGCGCCTCTGTTCTGTGTTCCGCCTATCACGGACGTCTTCTCATCTCGTCCGAGGATGAGAAGGCATCTGTGATAGGAGGAACACAGAACAGAGGCGCTGCTGGGAAGATTTGTGTTCCTTCTATCACAGAACACTCTGAGGAGAAGGAGTGTCTTTTAAATCATTGACGCTCGCGCTCGCAGCACAGAGACTGTCACCGCGGCAAAAAAAGTGAGCACGGAGACCGCACCCGGCGTATAAGACGACCCCCGACTTTGGATGCATGTTTTTGCATCCAGAAAGTCGTCTTATACGCCGGAAAATACGGTACTCAAATATTCATATACCAGTTGTGGTACCAAGTATTGTTTGCCCAAGAGGTGGGGTCACACTTGCATTCGCAGCACGAATGCTGGGAAATGTACAGAGCTGCATTACACAAGGCTGGGAAGATTTCCACTAATAGCAATCAGGCGGTTGAAGGTATAAAAAAAGGTTCTAACCAGAACAGGCTTCTTCCAAGTCAAGTCTACAGGGAATGAAGCAGCAAATGAAAAACAAAGTGAAGACAATATGTAGAGCGCAGTGACTGCCGGGAGAAGCAAGAAATTATTTATTCATAAAAACAATGCGGCACTTTTCTCAGATGAAAGAGAAATGTGAATCTGTAAGTATGAAGAATGTCCTGAGATGTCATGTTTAGTATAGAGGGGGGGGAAAGCTGAACTCTCTGTTTTACAGGTAATTAAAATCAGCAGGGGAGAATGAAACTGGAGATGAAATTACACACCAAAACCCATAGCCTGCTGTGCTTCTGGTGATCCTTTGAAAAGTTGCACTCGACCTGACCGTAGAAAATAATGGCCATACTGGATTCAAGAGCCATTCTCAACAGCATGGCTTACGATCCAGTTACAAATAAACTGCAGCTCTTCTGTTCTGCAAGCTCACTGCAAGAGGTGCACCCTTACAAAGCCAGGCTGTGGCTTACTGCCAGACTTTCTCCTACTTCTTCAATGCGTTTTAACCAAATTGGAGCTTAGTCATGAAGGAGTGCTGTACTATAGAGTTGCGATGTGACAGATGGGCCACAATCTGGCTTTGTAAGGTTGCACTACTTGCAAAAAAAGATTGTTAAAAAACAAAACAAAAACAGCAGAACTGCACTAGGTTGGTTTCTTTTTGGATACTGCGGGGAGAATAAGGTCCTAGTAGGTATGCGGGGCCGTTGAATGGTCTGCAAAACTGCCTGGAGCGGTCATGTCTTTATGTAGGTTTCCTGTATTGCCATTCAGGAAAAGTGACAGGTCCTCTTGTAAAGATTACCCTCTGCTGATGCTCACAAGAGTCTTTGGTAAATAATTGGCCTTTTTTTTTTTTTTAAGAAGTACTTTTTATTAGATTTTAAAAGTGTCTGCCACCAAAAACAAACAGCATTTCGAGAGAAAACTCCACTCTTAAATGCAGTGTTAGGCAGTCCCACTCCCAACAAAATACAAACACAGGAGTACAGTGGAAATGCTAATGCCCTATGTACCATGACAATCAATACAAATCACATGATTGGATCACTACACTAGTCGAGAATAGAGACAAGGTAGGCTAATAAAATCATGTACTCGAATCTGGGAGTCAAAGAGGAGCACCCCATCCCACAAAGTTAAGTTACCCATCAGTGGTAATTATCTCAGGACTCCGTTGCAGTGTCCAGACTTTCTAGCCATAGAGACCAGTTTCGTCAAATTTGGTGGGACATCCTTGGCTATTAGGAGGCCTTGTACGGCGAAAGTAAAGAATTAATTCAAGATTTTTATTTGGTTAACAAGGGAGGAGCAGGCGATTTCCAGCATAAGACAAAAGTTTTAACTGGCCTCTCTTTATAAAGGAGTACTGTATGTGACCTTCTCTCAAAGGATGAAGGCCCTGGCAGCCAATCTCCAGGCCCAAACTTATGAGAAGAAAAAATAAGTTAGACTTGTGTAATATCTGACAAAAATATCAAGTTTACACAGAGTTCATACATCTGGTTCTTACAAAGAAGTGCTGAGGAAGCAAGGGGGTATCAGCTGGTGGCAGGTTATTCTAACAAGGGAATCTGTCGCTGTACCATGTATGGGGTAGTCAAGTAAGTTTCAATAAGTGCCGAAACACTGATCGTGAAAGGTATGATAAATTATAATTTTAAATTAATGCTCAACTTCAGCCACAGGGAAAGGTTAGAGCAGCTATTCTCAACCAGGCTTTTGTGGAACCCTAGGGTTCCTCCAGAGGTTGCGAGGGGTTCCTTAAGCTGTCCCTGTTTGACCTCCCATTTGATGATGCATGCATAGTTCGAGGATCAACACCACTTGGCAGAGCCAGCCACATGTACCCAATGATCTTTTTAGCTGTCTGTAATGCCTCGTACACACGGTCGAACTTTTGACCATGCAAAAGTCTGCCGTGAGTCCGTCGGAAATCCGATGGAAAGACAGAGAACAGGATCTCATTCTAAGGTCCGTCGGACTTCCGACCAAAAAAGTCAGATGGAGGCTACACACGGCCGAACTTTCCGAGAAAAAAGCCTGTCTGACTTTTTTTTCTCGAAAAGTCCAACCGTGTGTACGAGACATTAGGGTAGCATTGTGACCATCACTGTAAGGGCATTTTTCTAACTAGCCACCGAAGTAAAGAAACATTTTTTCCCACTGACCACCAATGCATTGTTTTTGGCAAGGGTTCTCTGAGGCCTGTAAATTTCAAGGGTTCCTCTGGGGGCAAAAAAAAAAAGGTCTGTGTTGGAGGTTCTGTCAGCTTTTTAGTGTCATCTGCCATATGTATCTCTATTGAGAAGATTATGATTTAAGCGAGAGTAAATCTATCCAACAGAGACACAAGCAAAAACAAACACTTGCTGTCTATGCTTTTTTGTTCTTGTGACAACCATTACTTCATTTCTTCTGGGGGCATCACAGGGACAGTGGGGTCACAGAAATAAAAACCAACAGAAAAATAAACTCTTCTGGAGTAAAGCTTCTTGGATTTTGCCTTCATAATCATTGGTATGTGCTACTGTGCTGCTTATACCCTAGGTGATCAATTGTTCCCTCACTTAATGATACATCGTGGGTCTTGAGGGATTAATAGCGGCTATTTTAGTAGTATTACTGAGACTAAACAATGCCCGTGTAGTTAAGTCATTTGTTCTGATTGCAGCTTCCAGAAATTATGAATATTTTTCATTGGCTGCACAGAAGACAAAGATTGGGTCTCTCTTATGCCGCGTACACACGATCGCTCAAACCGATGAGGACGGTCTGATGGACCGTTTTCATTGGACCAAACCGATCGTGTGTGGGTGCCATTGGTTATTTAACCATCGGTTAAAAGAAAGCAAACTTGCTTTAAATTTAACGGAATGGATTCCTAACCGATAGGTCAAAACCGATCGTTAGTAGGCACAACCATCGGTTAAAAATCCACGCATGTTTAGAATCAAGTCGACGCATGCTTGGAAGCATTGAACTTCGTTTTTTTCAGCACCTCGTTGTGTTTTACGTCACCGCGTTCTGACACGATCGTTTTTTTAACCGATGGTGTGTAGGCACGACGGACTGACCATCAGTCAGCTTCATCGGTTAACCCATGGGTCTTCAAACTACGGCCCTCCAGCTGTTCAGGAACTACAATTCCCATCATGCCTAGTCATGTCTGTGAATGTCAGAGTTTTACAATGCCTCATGGGATGTGTAGTTCCGGAACAGCTGGAGGGCCGTAGTTTGAGGATCCCTGGGTTAACCGATGAAAATGGTCCATCGGTCCGTTCTCATCGGATGGACTGATCGTGTGTACGCGGCATAACAGTAATGCTTTAACTATATTTGCAAACCAGTAAGAAAAATGATATAAAACATGTTATAATTCAAGAGTGCTAGGAATTCAGCGTCAGCTTATACAGCTGTTGTGGCTATTTGCTTAGTGCAATGGCGGACATATTCCTTGGTGTATATTTGGATGAATGCATTCCTTTTCTGCATTCATGATTACAGCATGGATTCCCTTTACCATACCAATGGCTGCCGTAGGCTTTCATTCTCTCGGTGCTTCATAGTAAACACTCCTGCCTTTTGCGTACATTCAGAAAATCTTTTCCAACAGTGTCAAGGGAAGTATACCATTTCAGCTTTAGGCTATATATAACTCCGTAAATGATTGTCATACATCAAAAAGATGGATTGCACTCTCAATACATTACAGGCATCAGAATAAAGGTAAATGGAGCTGTGGATTTTCTTTGTAATAGAAGTGGGCTTGGATGTTTTAATATTTAAAACAGAAATCCCCAACCATTTGTCATTCTGTAAGCTGCAGTCATAGAAGGCTGACCATAGACAGGCGGATGACCTGCTGAAAACAATGACTGCTGAGACATCTGCCTGTCCTTGATCACAGGGCGCTGCCGAGACTTGCCGCAATGTTCTTGCCAGCCATTCGGAGAATGCAGGAGGCCAGCAACAGCACCTCAAACAATTCTTTCATCAAAATTTTCATTTAGAAAAGCCAAATTGAAGTCCCACGCCTTTCACTCATTAGTCCTGTACTGTGAATGTCATGATTTTGAACAGATTTTCACTTGGAAATGCCTTTAAAATATCTGTTTCTGACTTTCTACCTTCTTGTTTTTATACTCCAGGGCTTATCGCTGACAAACGTGGATAACAGCCACTTATAGGGCACGTCTGACTAGTTACAAGGCAGTGGACAGCATAAAACATACACTTTATTACCAAAAGTATTGGGACGCCTGCCTTTACACGAAAATTAACTTTAAAAAGGAAGTAAAGCCTAAAAAAAATAATTAAAAAAACCCTGCAAGACAAAGGCATACTGAGCTAGTATGCATAGCATACTAGCTCATTATGTAAAACTCGCCTTCGACCAAAGCCCCTGCAGCCATCCTCGTACACCGCTCGGCGGCCGACATCTCTCCCGGGATAACTTCCGGGTATCGTGGCTCCGGTGCTGTGATTGGCCGGAGCCACGCTGACAGCATGGGCATGCGCATGGGAGCCACCAGTCACGGCACGGCACAATCGCTGTTTCTAAAGTGCAAGCGCCGTAGACATCGGCACCTGTCATGATTGTAATTATCTCCTAAACCATGGAGGTTTAGGAGATATTTCGAGCACCTACAGGTAAACCTTAATATAGGCTTACATGTAGGTAAAAGTGGTTGTAACAGGTTTACAACCACTTTAATGGCACCCCAGTCTTAGTCCGTAGGGTTTAATATTGAGTTGGCCCACCCTTTGCAGCTATAACAGCTTCAACTCTTCTGGGAAGGCTGTCCACAAGGTTTAGGAGTGTGTCTATGGGAATGTTTAATTATGCTTCCAGAAGCGCATTTGTGAGGTCCGGTACTAATGTGGATGAGAAGGCCTGGCTCGCAGTCTCCGCTCCAATTCATTCCAAAGGTGTTCTATTGGCTTGAGGTCAGGACTCTGTGCAGGCCAGTCAAGTTCTTCCACCCCAAACTCGCCCATCCATGTCTTTATGGACCTTGCTTTAATGCCTATCATGGTTCTCAAAAGGATTCCCAGCTGGGGAAGACACCAAGGAAACTGTCACAATGGATATATTGGATATGGTCTGGATGGCACCTGCAATAGCTAAGAGAGACAGCAAGGGGGCAGGAAGCAGCACGTGTTGATCGATGGAGCACAGGCAAGGACAGGAAGTGATGTCAGGGGGGGTGGCAACATGTTTCAAATTCCTTGTCTGTTTTTCAACCCAGCGCCCTGCTTCCTGTCCTGTGGCTGCCTAGTCACCCTGGCTACCATACTCCACTCCTTGTAGCAGCAGCTCCATCTTTGAATCCTGGATGCCTCTTCCTCCCAGCTGCAGATGCACCAGTGCCTGTAATGCATGAGATCATCCACACAGTTGCCAACTATTGTGCGCTGTGTCCTCTCTACCTTGCTGCACTTAGATTGGCGCTCCCTTGCTGTCTCTCTTAGCTAACGCAGGTGCCACCCAGACCTTATCCAGTGTATCCATTGTGACAGTTTCCTTGGTGCCCTCCCCAGCTGGGAATCCTTTTGAGAACCATGATAAGCATAATGTGTCCTACTTTATGTAAGTTGCTAATTGTCTTCCTTTAACAAATGTTTACACACCCACTACACTTAGTCTTCGCACTTTGCTCTTTTCGTCTATTAATAAAAAAAACTGTCAGGAATTTATTTATTGCACCGCTTGTAACAGAAACAATTCACTTACTTTAAAAAGATAATAACATAAAATAAAAGTTATTACTTATTCTCTGGTTGCAGTTATTGATCTGGCAGGAAATATGAAGGTTATTATTTATGAACACTTGTAAAACCAAATGCATTTCTTCTGGTTTTTATTGCATACAATCACTGTGTATCTGCAGTGCAACGTTTCACCAACTTCTGTCCTATATTTTCATCCTGTGTCTGCTATTAATAACTTTGCCGTTCCCATTAATATCTGGAACTTCCTCACAAATAATAGAGTTTTATTGCAGCTATCAGTGATATTGTAAACACGCGGAACATAAAATTCACATCACTAAGGGACAAATAAAAAAACCTGCAATTGTAAATTGCATCCTTTTAGAAGTTGTGCATAACAACAGCTGGTTGATCTGCAATATACCCCCCCCCCCCCCCGACACACACACAATGAAGTTGATTTACTAAAACTGCAGACTGTGCATAGTAGCCAATCAGCTTCCGGGTTTTTCTTGTCAAAGTTTACATTGAACGAGCTGAATTTAGAAGTTGATTGGCTACCATGCACAGCTGCACCAGATTTTGCACTCCAGCTGGTCCTCATTGGTCCTACATTTATCCTACATTGGTCCTACATCCATCCTACTTTCATGAACAGGATACTACTTTGGTCCGACTTCAATGATATTCAATGGGCCTGAAGTAGGATCAATGTAGGACCAAAAGTAGTACAGGGAGCATTTTCAAAGTCGGACCGACTTGTGTAGGACGCTACAAGACGCTCTCATAGGGAAACATTGAACACAGAGCAAAGTAGGATGAAAGTAGTGTAGTAATGTGAACCCAGCCTTAGTAAATCAACCCCAATATGTAATGGCGGACACTCAGGTCTGTTTGCCACGGCCAGTGTTGCCAACCTACCAGATTGAAATTTACTGGCACGACACCCGGATTTTACTGGCGCAGCCAGGTTTTTACTGCCATTTCACAAAAGTTACTAAATGACATTTTTTGGTGCAAATTTCAGTATTTAGGCTACAAACAAGTACGCTAGGCAAATAGCAATGTGATTTAAGGTAGATATTAAGGTAAAAAAACATATTTTTGTTATTTTCGATATAATAAGGGCAAATTATTTAGTCACATCACCCCCTGCCTCCATCCCCCTCTGTCACCAACACCCCCTGCCACAATCTCCCCCTGCCTCCAATTACCCCCAGGCCCCCTGTCTCCATCGTCCCCTGCCTCCATCCCCCTCTGCGGTGCCACCAACAACCCCTGTCCCCATCCCCACCCTCTGCGGGCCACCATCCCCCTCTTCGGTGCCACCAACACCCCCTGCCTCCAACCACCCCCTGCCACTAACACCCCCTGCCACTAATCTCCCCCTGCCTCCAATCACCCCCTGCCTCCATCCCCCTCTGTGGTGCCACCAACAACCCCTGTCTCCATCCCCCACCCTCTGCGGTACCACCATCCCCCTCTGCGGTGCCACCAACACCCCCTGCCTCCAATCACCCCCTGCCACTAACACCCCCTGCCACTAATCTCCCCCTGCCTCCAATCACCCCCTGCCTCCATCCCCCTCTGCGGTGCCACCAACAACCCCTGTCTCCATCCCCCACCCTCTGCGGTACCACCATCCCCCTCTGCGGTGCCACCATCACCCCCTGCCTCCAATCACCCCCTGCCTCCAATTTCCATGCACAGTTCCAAGCCGAACCGATCTCGGCTATTTTTACTGGCACATTCCCGCAACCACTGACATTTACGAACGTGGGAAAAAGTGCCCGTTCTTAAGGACTGTCCGTAAAAATACAGACGGTTGGCAAAAGGGTTGGCTCAGAGCACAGAGCATTGCGCTCCGAGCCCACCCAGTTGTGTGACGATAAGCAAATTAATGTTCGCTATTATCACACTAAAGTTCCTCCTTGTGAGACCTGTTTTCCGATTGACCAAAGCATCAGGCGAACCTATTGAATGCCTAGCGCTTTGGTGGAGGAGACACACGGAAGCGGAAGAAGCTGGAGGAGTGGCCACCGGAGCAGCCGCCCGCACTCCAGGAGCCCCACCACATGAGCAGGTAAGTGCCCAGCAGGTTCCGTTTTATTGCCGCCATGCCGTGTGGGGGGGGGGTGTTTGTTTGCCGCCCCCCCCCCCCCAAAGAAGAACCCACCAGCTGCCACTGACTAACTAACCCATGGAAGAAAGATCTGTCTACTTAACTATGTTCCGGCCGCTCTGGTCCGGCAACGTGATCTGGCTTTCCTGTGACAGCTACCGGCAGCTTCAGGAGAGAGTGCTGACAACAGATGGGCCATAGTAAGCCTTTGGGTAACGTCTCCACTCTGGCATTTCAGCCGTCATTGAGCACTCCCTCCTCTCCCCTGCAGCCAGTAATGGCTAAAGTAGGGGGATCATGTGACTGGACTGGAGCGGCCTGAAAATAGATAAGTGTACAGATTTTTCTTCCCAAGGTTAGTTAGTATAAGTGTTAAGGGGGGGGAGCAGTTTTAAGATTAGTTAGAATTCTACTTTAAACTATTTTGTTCTTCCACTTACCTAGAGAAACAGAATTCAACCTGCTGATATAGATAAATGAAGTCTAGAGAAGCGGGCACTTGGGGTGGCAGAGATTAAATAAACATACCGCTGGTGCTTGCATCAAAGATTGAGCACATCCCCATCACATACATTTCATATAAGGAGCAGAACTTTCCAATTTGAAAATTACAGAGTTCAAAAAGTCAAGTTGGTGTTTCTGAGTTACCAGGATGGTAATATATTTAATACGTCTGAAATTTTCAGGTGTGGTTTTAATATTTCAAGTAACATCAGACACAACATAATTTCCATAATTATAGAAAACTGTCCTAAATGGTAAATCTTTTTTTCCAACATCAATCAGATACAGCATACAGAACAAAGAAAACATTAAAGTGAAACCTCAATTATACACGTTGTGCTGTTATCCAATCTTGTTCGCTGGAACAAAGGTAAATGTATTTCAACTAAGGGTGTTGCTTGGTTAATTTGCAACATTTAGATGTTTTGGGGCTGTGATTTTAACCACTTCACCTCCGAAAGATTTACCCTCCTTCATGACCAGGCCATTTTTTTCTGTATGGCACTGCGCTACTTTGACTGATAATTGTGCGGTCATGCACCACTGTACATGAATGACGTTTATGTCATTTTTTTCACACAAATAGAGCTTTCTCTTGATGGTATCTGATCACCAATGGGTTGTTTTTTTTGCGCTGTAAACCAGTGGCGGCCTGTTCATTAAGGGTGCAGGCAAAAAATATGCATCACTATACTAATGACATTCGCTGGAAAAGAGTTATGGGCGATCAAAGGATTAAATGATGCTGTGTCTCTTGTACATAGGGACACAGATCGGTCACCTCCCCCAGTCAGTCCCCTTTCCCCACAGTTAGAATTACTAGTAGGGAACACATTTAGCCCCTTCCTCGCCCCCTAGTGTTAACCCCTTCCCTGCCAGTCACATTTATACAGTAATCAGTGCATATTTATAGCACTGATCGCTGTATAAATGTGAATGGTCCCAAAAATGGGTCAAAAGTGTCCGATGTGTCCGCCATAATGTCGCAGTCCCAATAAAAATCGCAGATCGCCGCCATTACTAGTAAAAAAATAAAAATAAAAAAAATCATAATTAAGTCCCCAATTTTGTTTTGCGCTTTTTCTTTCTTTTCTTTTTTTTTTTTTACCAAAAATCTGTAGAAGAATACGTATTAGCCTAAACTGAGAAAAAAATAGTTTTTTTTTTAACAAATTGGGATATTTATTATAGCAAAAAGTAAAAAATATTGTGTTTTTTTCAAAATGTACGCTCTTTTTTTGTTTATAGCACAAAAAATAAAAACCGCAGAGGTGATCAAATACCACCAAAAGAAAGCTCTATTTGTGGGGAAAAAAGAACGTCAATTTTGTTTGAGAACCACGTCGCACGACCGCGCAATTGTCAGTTAAAGCGACACAGTGCCGGAAGCTGAAATTTCACCCAGTAAGCAAGTGGTTAAAGCCCAAAATCTAGGTTCTGAACCCTGAGCCCCAATTGATCCCCCTTCCCTTCCTTTTTTTAATCTACAACACCTGTCTTTGCTTTAAGTTTAAAGCGGAGTTCCACCTAAAAATGGAACTTCCGCTTAACCCACTCCTCGCCTCCTTACATGCCACATTTGGCATGTAATTTTTTTGGGGGGGGGAGTGGGGGCTTCAGGAGAAGGGGCCTTCTTGTCCCACTTCCTCCTTCCGCCGAGGGGCTGCAAAGGCGATTAGCTTAATCGCCTTCTTGCAGCCCCTCCCTGTAGGCGAGCGCCTGTCCAATCGGATGGCGCCGTGCCGCTCGCGCATGCGCAGTGCCGCTCACGCATGCGCAGTGCCACTCGCCCATGCGCAGTGGGTGCCCGGCCGTGAAGCCGAAAGCTGTCACTGCCGGGTGCCCACACTAGGAATGAAGACGCCGGCCGGCGAGGGGGGGCGAGGAGCGGAGCCCCAGCCGGCGCATTGCTGGAGCCGTGGAGCAGGTAAGTGTCTGTTTATTAAAAGCCAGCAGCTACACTTTTTGCTGCTGACTTTTAATAAACTAATGCTGGCCATACACTATACGAAAATTCGGCCGAAAATCGGTCGTAAAGAAAGATCTTTCGTTTTTCGGCCAGTTAATGGGCACAAAATCGAAAATTGTTTGGACGTTTTTGAGCCGAAAAAACGAAGGATAAGTTTGGAAATTTTCTGCCGAACGAACGATAAATCGGAAGGTTAATGTGTTTCCCGTCCGAACTTTCTGCACTAGGTATATGTAAAAAAACGAACCATTTTTTTTTTTTATGTCCACTGAACAATTTATCGCCCATTACATGATGGCACTATCGTTTGCACTCACGAAAGAACTTTCGTTTTTCGAAAGTTCTTTCGGACGATTTTTCGTGGAGTGTATGGCCAGCATTAAAAAAAGGCTGGAACTCCCCTTTAAAAAGTGGTGACAATGAGTCTACTGTTACTACTCTCTAAACAAATATGTTTTTCATAAACAAGCTTATCCCTCTCCAAAAAAGAATCATGACATCACTAATATCCAAAGCCATTTTACTAAAGACGTACATTCTCAGGGCTCACGAAGATATGGAGCCCACCATAGACATCTAACACCTTATGCTAGCTGTCCCAAAAATCGCTCGAACGCGTTTTTTCCCCGGAAAACTAAAACACGGGCATGAGAGCAAATGATTTTGCCATCATGTTAAAAAATACATTTTGATCTGTAAAATCGTTCAATGGACATAAGTGAATCAGTTTTTTATTCGTTTTGTCACATGTGCTTAGTGCAAACTGTTCGGGCGAAAAAAAAACATTAACCTTTCAATTTATCGTCTGTTCGGCAGAAGTTTTCCAAACGTTTCCTTCGATTTTTTTGGGCTCTAAAATGTCACAACCAATACCATATTGAACCAATTTCAATATGTGCCCATTAATTAGACGATAAACAAATGAATCTGTCCAAATGACAGATTTTTGAATGATTTTTTTACCTAGTTTATGGGCACCATAAGACGCCAGTATTGAGACAAGTTCTTTAGTTGTAGGAGTTTGTTGTCACTCTGCATGGTTTGATTATTATATAAGTCCCTTGAGCCCAATTCATAGCCCAAAAGGGTCAAATGTTTGACCAAACCTTTTGATCCTTGCTGTGAAACCCTTGGATCTCAGCAGTGGGACCGTTAATCTGTAAAATGACAGAGGGTCTTAACTTAACTTAGGGTTAAAGGGCCAGATTCACATAGAAGAGCGGCAGCGTAACGTATCGTAGATACGTTACACCGCCGCAATTTTTCATCGCAAGTGCCTGATTCACCAAGCACTTGCGATGAAAACCTAAGCCGGCGGCCTCCGGCGCAAGGCGGGCCAATTTAAATGGGCGTGTGCCATTTAAATTAGGCGCGCTCCCGCGCCGGACCTACCGCGCATGCTCCGTTTCCGAACTCCCATCGTGCATTGCTCGCCGTGACGTCATTTTTTTAAACGACGACGCACGTAGCGTAATTCCGTATTCCCGGACGGCTTAAGCAAACGACGTTGATTTTTAAATTTTGACGCGGGAACGACGGCCATACTTTAGACAGCAATACGCTTGCTGACTAAAGTTAGGGCACCTAAAACGACGACTAACTTTGCGACGGGAAACTAGACTAGCGGCGACGTAGCGAACGCGAAAATCCGTCGTGAATCGCCGTAACTCCTAATTTGCATACCCAACGCTGGTTTGCGACGCGAACTCCCCCCAGGGGCAGGCCGCGGTACTGCATCCTAAGATCCGACAGTGTAAAACAATTACACCTGTCGGATCTTCTGGCTATCTATGCGTAACTGATTCTATGAATCAGTCGCATAGATAGAAACAGAGATACGACGGCGTATCAGCAGATACACCGTCGTATCTCCACTGTGAATCTGGCCCAAAGTTCATAGGTAAAAGGTCAGCTAGGGTTAGGTTTAGGGTTAGGGTTTCCCATTGAAGAATATGGCTAGGACTCAGGAATTGGAACAGGGACCTCCCCCAAAGGTCAAAGATCAGAAGGTGGGTTCCCAGAGGTCAAAGGTCAAAGGGCGTGGCTGACCCACCCCGACCAAAGTGTACCGCCTACCCCAACTTAGTCAGGGAATGAACAAGTCGAGGAAAGCGTCTAAATAGCAGTAATCTCTTAAAATGACAGCTCTTTTATTCTGTTTGATATGTACATACAAATTACTCTGTGCGCTTAAAGCGGAGGTCCGCCTAAAAATAAAATATTTAAAAACCTACCTGTCCAGGGCGCCCGCGATGTCAGCAGCTGAAGCTGATCAGTCGCTCGGCTCTCGGTTGCTGCCACCGCCATCCTTGGTGAGGGAATCACCAAGGATGGCGGCTTCACTTCCTGGCTTCCTACAGCGCATGCGCACCGAGGTGATCTATGATCTAATCCGTTTTACCTTACCCTATTGAAATCTGACAGTGGGGTAATTTCTTATCATTAACTAGGTTTTAAAGTTATTTCCAAACTTCAGATAAATCCCTTAGCAAAAAAAAAATAGTATCCACAAAACTTAGGTCCTCCTGCTATCCTAAATAGGGTATCTCTAACCCATCAATAATTGTATCCATATTCCATATAATTTATTAATCAACTAATACTATCACATTTCCTTTACACACCCATACAAACCAAGACTTACATACTGTATAACATTTAAAAGACAGAAAGACCAACATTAAATGTAACATTACACAAAAAGAAAAAGAGAAGAATTGTTGCCATATCTTTAAAATGTGTTCTTCTGAACAATCTTCTGTCATTATAGTCCATTCCAAGGACTGCATCTCGCTCATCTCACACACCCATTCTTCCATTGAGGGGCCTGGCAGTGAGCACATATCTTCAATTTTTTTTATAGATTTTATTGATCCAGAAATAACTGATAGCACAGAAACGAATATATCTGGTTGCAAAGTGGATTTTGTAATTTTCCAATATATACAAAAAATCTTTGACTCGTTCATTCCCCGACTTAGTTGGGGTAGGCGGTACACTTTGGTGGGGGTGGGTCAGCCACGCCCTGTGACCTTTGACCTCTGGGAACCTGCCTTCTGACCTTCGATCTTTGGGGGAGGACCCTGTTCCAATTCCTGAGTCCTAGCCATATTCTTCAATGGGAAACCCTAACCCCCTAACCCTTGATTTTCAACATTAATTTTGTGCATATCCACAGGACACCGATAACATCTTGCTAAGATTTTATGATTTATTTCTTGATGTCTAATTGATAAGGACAATCTATGTGGACTGATTCTTTTTGACACATTTTTAGTGCTGTAAATTGTTACAAAATATATAAATATATATATAGTATTTTACTGGAATATTCTCATCTATGTGAAATTGGAGAACTGGAGGCATTAAAGTGTTTCAAAAGAAGTCTCAAGGGGCTAGATTCAGATAGGTTAGCGGATCTTTAGATCCGCGTAACCTATCTGATTTACGATCCGCCGACGCAAGTTTTTGAGGCAAGTGTTGTATTCAGAAAGCACTTGCCTCTAAAGTTGCGGCGTCGTATCGTAAATCCCCCAGCGGAATTCAAATTCCGCGGCTAGGGGACGTGTAGAATTTAAAATCAGGCGTGTCCCCGCGCCGAACGAACTGCGCATGCGCTGTCCGCTAAATTTCCCAGCGTGCATTGCTCCAAATGACGTCGCTAGGACGTCATTGGTTTCGACGTGAACGTAAATTACGTCCATCCGTATTCGTGAACGACTTACGCAAACGACGTAAAAAATAAAAAATTCAACCCGGGAACGATGGCCATACTTAACATAGGATACGCCGCATATAGCAGGGGTAACTATACGCCGGAAAAAGCCGAACGAAACGACGCAAAAGAAAATCAGATCAGATGGAGAAAATGAAAATACAGTTGTTAGGTGTTGGTAGAATAGGCTTCTCTGAAGAGGGGGGTAAGGAGTTCCATAGGATTGGAGAGGCTCTGGAAAAGTCCTGGAGGCGAGCATGTGAGGAGGTGATGAGGGAGCTAGAGAGCAGGAGGTCTTGAGAAGAACGAAGAGAACGATTAGGTTGGTATTTTGAGACTAGGTTAATGATGTAGTTGGGGCAGAGTTGTAGATGGCTTTGTAA
The DNA here is from genome assembly GCF_905171775.1 of Rana temporaria. Lineage (NCBI taxonomy): Eukaryota > Metazoa > Chordata > Amphibia > Anura > Ranidae > Rana > Rana temporaria. Next base: position 36,249,905 of record NC_053501.1, on the reverse strand, counting down.
GTAGTTGTTAAGTATTTTCTTTTGAATTAAATTTGTTGAATTTAATAATAATAATTTTTAATGTTTATTATTAGGAACTTGCCCTATAATTTGTTATGCATCACACAAGAGGCGCCCACCAAAGTTGAACTCCTAAAAGCAATGCTAACTTGATGCAGCAACACAGCGAGGTACATCTCTAGAACCAAAACTACTTCTGGAAACTGAGCGGTACCAGCCTCCAGCAATGGTTAAGAAAAATCGCTACGAAGGTACAAGCAATATGACCAATACGTTCCCTTTAAAGCTGTCCCATTATTTATTCTTACAGAGCAGAAGAATTGGGCATCAGCTCAGCTGAGGATTGAACAGGGATAATTGTACCTTATCATATGACAGTGGGGGTAAGGAAACCACATCAAAAACTGCTGTGTATACAAATTGCAGACTTAGAAACAGCAGTCAGTTCTCACCCTGTGTCAGATATCAGTTTAAAAAGCTTACACACCAAGATCAGGATCTGGGTTTCCTAAAAAGTGACAGTTATTTTCAGCTATGTCCAATAAGGTTTGAAAATAACAGTCCCATGGCTAAAATAAAGATTGTTACACTTGTTTTAACCACTTCAGCCCCAGAATAATTTACCCCCTTCCTGACTGGGCCATTTATTGCAATACGGCACTGCGTCTCTTTAACTGACAATTGCGCGGTCGTGTGACGCTGTACCCAAACAAAATTGACGTCCTTTTTTCCCACAAATAGAACTTTTAGTGGTATTTGATCACCTCTGCAGTTTTTTTTTTTGCTATAATAAATATCCCCCAAAATGTTTTTAAAAATCGAATTATTTCATCAGTTTTGGTCAATATATATTCTTCTACAAATTTTTGGTAATAAAGATCGCAATAAGTGTATATTCATTGGTTTGCGCAAAAGTTATAGTGTCTATGGGAAAGATTTATGGCATTTTTATTATTTTTACATTAGTAATGGCGGTGATCTGAGATTTTTAATCGGGACTGCGACATTGTGGTGGACACATCGGACACGTTTGACACAATTTTGGGACCAATGACATTTATACAGCGATCAGTGATATAAATATGCACCGATTACTGTGTAAATATCAAGGGTAGGGAAAGAGTTAACACTCGTGTGTGTTCTAACTGTAGGGGGAAGGAACTGACTAGAGGAGAAGACAGATCATTGTTCCTAGCTATTAGGAAAACACAATATGTCTCTCCTCTCCTTACAGAACAGGTGATTTGTTTACACACACACACACGCCCCTGTTCTGGCTCTCGTGCCCGCGATCCCACGTGGCTAGCGGTAATCGCGACCACCGGCATCGGTCCCCCCGCAGTGCAGCGGCCGCGCACGCCTGCTATCCCTACTTAAAGGGCCGACGTACAGCTACAGCAGCTTGCGGGGAACAAGCCGACCCTGCTGCTGTATAATGACGGCGGCTGGTCGGCAAGCGGTTAACCACTTAAGCCCCGGACCATTATGCAGGTAAAGGACCAGGCCCCTTTTTGCGATTCCGCACTGCGTCGTTTTAACTGACAATTGCGCGGTCGCGCGACGTGGCTCCCAAACAAAATTTACGTCCTTTTTTCCCCACAAATAGAGTTTTCTTTTGGTGGTATTTGATCACATCTGAGGTATTTTCTTTTTTTTTTTGCGCTGTAAACAAAAATAGAGCAACCATTTTAAAAAAAATTCAATATTTTTTACTTTTTGCTATATCCCCAAAAAATATATATAACATATATATATAACATTTTTTTCCCCCCCTCAGTTTAGGCCGATACGTATTCTTCTACATATTTTTGGTAAAAAAAAATCGTAATAAGCGTTTATTGATTGGTTTGCGCAAAAGTTACACAAAATAGGGGTAGTTTTATGTCATTTTTATTAATAATTTTAATTTTTTACTAGTAACACATCGGACACTTTTTTGGGACCATTGTCATTTTCACAGTGAAAAGCGTTATAAAAATGCACGGATTACTGTGAAAATGACACTGGCAGTGAAGGGGTTAACCTGTAGGGGCGCTAGGGGGTTAAGTGTGTCCTAGTTTGTGTTTCTAACTGTAGGGGGCGTGGCTGGACGTGTGACGTCACTGATCGTCGTTACCTATGACCAGTGCCGATCCTGACCTCCCTGGGGCCCTAAGCAAAATGACATGGCACATTAAAAATGAGCAGCGGGGGGCGCTGACGACAGTGACATGTCACATTAAAGAAAGTTGAGAAGTGGGGGGAGGGGGTGTTCTGCTGTCGGAAATTACATCTTACATTAAATTGAGAAGCGGGGGGTGCTAACTTCTTACCTCTTCTCCCATGCAGCCAGCGAGTTGAGAAGGCGAAAATGACTTCTCACCAGGCGGGGCCTCTAGTAATTTGGGGGGCCCTTCGCAGCTTTGCGGGGCCCTAAGCACCTTGCATAGTGAACCTATAGGGCGGATCGGACACCGGCGGCATTCGGGTGCGCGGGTCCCGCGGGCGTGGTCACGGAGCACGGTGCGCTCTCGCGACCCACGGCTGGACTTCTTAAAGGGGACATACCTGTACGTCCATATGCCCAGCCGTGCCATTCTGCCAAAGTAAATAGTCGTGCGACGGTCCTTAAGGGGTTAAAAGTAGTACTAAATCCATCAATTTAACCGTTTACCAAAACCGTAACATTCAAGGCATACCATGAATGATAACTGTCACAGTTGCTTGCACTCTGAACCGAACTGTCAAGTAATTAAATGTCGTTACTGATCACATGTAGAGCACCATGGTAACTGCAGATCAAACAGAGGTGATGGCGGCAGCTTCCGTCGCTGTAAAGGATAGGAGGGTTTTGTTTCGCTTTAAAGCTTACGAGCCTACGGTAATTCTCCCCCTCCCCCACTATGCAAATATATGAAAACATTTAACATTTTACATATAAATTATGACTTTTTTTTGCAACGTAACAACATCACGCCAACTTTTGCCAGTATAACTCTGCACCTCCAGACTGTATGCTGAACAATGTATGCTGATAATATGGCGCAGTATACAATTAACAGCACATTCACATCTCAGATATTTATCAAGCTTTAAATGACCAATTAACACCAGGAGAATAAAACTAATCATCATTAGCAGAAGCAATGAACGCCATCAGCTGTGCTCACCGACTTGGCATGCTGGCAAACTGTTAAAGAACACGATTACAGTTGATGCAATACAGTAAATTGGTGAAATTAAAGTATATGCTCATCATACTGGATGTTTTGAAAATGAATGTGTGCGGAACAGCGGTGTAAAAATGAGGATAAAAACGACATAAAAAAAAAGAGTATGACCAATGGTATACATTGATACTGTATATACGTTATGTATAATACATACTTCCTTAGTCGCTTGGCTTGATAAAACATGAAATACATTGGGGTTGATTTACTAAAACTAAAGAGTGCAAAATCTGGTGCAGCTCTGCATAGAAACCAATCAGCTTCCAGGTATTTTTATCAGAGCTCAGAGAGGAGTTAATGCCCGCCCCCCCAAAAAATGATTAAAGGTCAGCAGCTACAGATACTGTAGCTGCTGACTTTTAATATTAGGGCACTTACCTGTCCAGGGATCCTCACCCCGTTCTACATCCTGACTAAGCGTAACCGGCAATAAAGCTTTGCGGCTTCACAGCTGGTTTCCTACTGCACATGTGTGAAGCGCACTGCACTTTGTGAATATGCCGCAGTCTTCTGGGACCAGACAAGTAACCCAGAAGGCTGCGGGGGAAGGAGGGCAGGAAAGTGGGAGTGGGTACCTGTCAAAAACCAGTTACCCACCCCCCCAAAAGGTGCCAAATGTGGCCGTGGAGGGGGAAGGAGCAGACAAAAAGAGCTTCCCATTTTGGGTGGAGCTCCACTTTAACCACTTAACCCCCGGACCATTTGGCTGACCAAAGACCAGGCCACTTTTTGCGATTCGACACTGCGTCGATTTAACTGACAATTACGTGGTCGTGCGACGTGGCTCCCAAACAAAATTGACTTCCTTTTTTTCCCCACAAATAGAGCTTTCTTTTCGTGGTTTTTATTTTTTGCACTATATAAAAAAAAAAAGCGCGTCACGAGATGCCGAAAGAAGCCGAACGTCGGTGCGGCTCTATACGGCGCCTGTGCACCGACGTTCGGCTTCTTTCGGCATCTCGTGACGCGATGTATGCGTCAGTCGGATGCCTGTCAATCAATTAGGAACGCCCAGCCCCGACCATCATACCCGGAAGCGGCGGTGAGAACACATATAGGAAACGGTATGTACGGACATATTTTTTTTTAAAAAAACAGCCGATTCTAATTGTCATTAATCTCATAAATGCAATGTTAAAAGTTTATTTTTTTTTTTTTTTTTTTTTTATTTTTTAACAAGTTAACTTTAACTTTCCCGGAGTCCGGTTAAAAACATTTGTTGATGAAAGTAGCACTATGTTTACTTGCTTGGAGAATGGAAAGGTTCACTTTAAATTTGTCTAGAATCTTCAATCACAAATAAGGGATCTATTATGTGTCTTCAATTATGAATACTATCAGCAAGTGGTCCGGAGAACATTTACTTTGTGCTTAGTGGCCCTTTGAAGAATGTACAGGAATGTGAAACGCAATGCTTTGATTTCTCAGCTTTTATCAAAAACAAAAGTGAATGAAATGTAACTAATCAGCAATTTATTTTACAGGCTAATAGAATTATATTGCTTCATACTTTTCAACGGTTTTGCATACGGCCGTAATAAAATGTTCAATTTAACACAGACATGTTTCTTTAATTCAGATTATATTTGTGGTCCTTGTGTGAATTATGTAGATCGTGTATTAAAATGCATATTTAACATTCTTTTAGGATTTGTTCAATTTAAAGCAGTTGTAAAGACTAAAATATATATATATTTTTTAATTCTTACCTACTGTGTTCAATGGTATGGCTCAGAGCCAACCTTATTCTCCTCTTCTGGGGTCCTCCGCAAGCGATCTTGGCCCCTCCTCTTCTGTGTCTGCCCCCATAGAAAGCCGCTTGCTATGGTGGCACACCTGCAGGCTCGCTCCTGAGCCGGGCGGTGTGTGTCCATAGAGCAGAGGTGGGCCACATGTGGCCCGCGGAGCCCTCTGATGTGGCCCGCGACCTCCTGCTCTGGGATGGAATAGGATAGAATACCGTTATTAAAGGTCAGTTTATTACTAAAATCACAGGCCCAGATTCTCAAAGGGCTTACGACGGCGCAGCGCCATGTACGCCGTCGTAAGTCATAATCTGGGCCGTCGTATCTATGCGACTGATTCTTAGAATCAGTTACGCATAGATAACCATTAAATCCAACAGGCGTAAGGCTCTTACGCCGTCGGATCTTAAATGCAATTTTTTTTTTGTCCGCTAGGTGTCGCCTCCTTTTTTTTCCCTGTCGAGTATGCAAATTAGTTAAATACGCGAATTCCCGAACGTACGTGCGGCCGACGTAGTAAAGTTACAACGTTTACGTTAGGCTTGTCCTGGCGTAAAGTTGCCCCTGGGTATATGAGGCGCAATCAATGTTAAGTATGGCCGTGGTCCCTGCGTCGAAATTTGTAAATTTACGTTGTTTGCGTAAGTCGTCCGTGAATGGGGCTGGACGCCATTTACGTTCAAGTCGAAACCAATGACGTCCTTGCGATGTCATTTGGAGCAATGCACACTGCGATATTTTTCGGATGGCGCATGCGCAGTATGTTTGACGCAGGAACACGCTTAATTTAAATGCTACACGCCCCCTACCCGCCGAATTTGAATAAGGGTGATTTACGCTACGCCGCCACAACTTTACACGCAAGTGCTTTGTGAATAAAGCACTTGCCTGTAAAACTTGCGGCGGCGTAACGTAAATGAGATACGTTACGCACGCCGACATTTACGCCGATCTACGAGAATCTGCCCCTCAGAGTATATATGGGCATATCTGTTCTGCAGTGGTTACTGCGCTGCTTTCAAACTGATCCGCAGGTGCACCTGCGGGTTACCTGCACTGAGCCAGAGTTCTGATATTACCTGCAGGTTTGGTGTGCTCAGAAAGTGCACTACATCTGCAGGATATAATAGAAGTCTATTGTAAAGTGCAGGAAAGCCAAAGGTACACTGCGGTGCAAACCACAGCGCATCAGTCTGAAAGCAGCCTTGGGCCCCTTTCACACGGTCAGTTCGACCCAATTGGACCCTCCATACACCTCTAAGGAGTGGCAGATGTAACCGACTTGTATCCTACCTACCAGTGTCAAAGAGCCCTTAGGGCCCATTGTTATAATTACGCTGTGGTAACGCAGGTGTTACATGCCTTGGTGTGATGTGATGCATCGGGCAGCCCAATCAAATGTGTGGGCTGCCCCAACACAATGCACATTAAAATGTTTGTAATTCTCAGACATAATATATGAACAAAGCATATCCTTCTATAGTGTGCACTTGTCTCAGTCCAGAGCACTAAGTGTTATTTATGTCTGCTGCTTTGTCCCTCCGCTATCAGCATGCTATCTCCTGTGCTATCAGTCACTTCTGACAAAAAGAGAAAAATAGTGTCAGGAGAAGGCACAGCTTGTGATTGGCAGCCTCAGCCCTGTTCCTGTGTGAAGAGGGGGGGGGGTGTCCCTTTCCTCCAATCAGCTCTCATAGCTCTCCTCATTGATGTTACTTCAGCTTACCGCCCCCTGCTTTTGAAATCTGAGAGATCCTGTGTAAATCCCTCACCTTGAACGAATGTAGAGAAAAGAAGACTGCAGATAAACAGGTACAACTTATGTAGGAGAATTTCTTTCATCTCTGTGTATCACCTGGGGCCAGTCACTTCACTGGGTATATGTAAGGCTTTACAACCACTTTAACGCATGTGCTGTGGACCAGGCTTGTGTGATTGGACCCTTATATAAACAGCAATTTAATGCAATATTTACTGAGCAGTAAACAAAGTAACTGTTTCTAAAGTCAGAAAGTTTATTTAAATTTCACAAATCAGAGTCCTGTGCAATCCCCTATAACATGAGCACACACATCTATACAACATTGGTGTGCGCAGTCTATTGCATTAGTGTGTGCACCCCAAAACACAAACACACATGCGTGTATATCAGCAGAGCAAAGCATAGTGTCAGTAGAGAAGATATTGGTGTCAGTAGGGCAGTGGACGGTGTCAGTAGTTTTTATTTCTATTATTTTAGTAATTCATTTTTACAATTTTATTTCTTTAATTATTTTTTGAGTGAGTGAGTGAATAACCTGTATAGAACTGCAAATGCGAACTAAATCGCCTCAAGGCGCTTATTTCCGTCCAGTGACGTCCTGATCCTTCAGAAGATGTGGATCTTACGTTTTTTCCTGAAGGTCCGATGGTTTTCTTCCATGGTTTTCTTCCATTTCTTCCAAACATTTTACAATGTTTTTTATTTTATTTTAGGAGCCTTGTTGGGGGGCTTTGGTTAATTTTTAAGGATCTAAACAGAGAGAGAAATTGAATGAGGACAGAGCTTCCTCAGTCACTTCCTATGCAGCCTCAGCTGCACTGACTGGACAGTGAACAGGTCTAAACAGAGAGAGAAATTGAATGAGGACAGAGCTTCCTCAGTCACTTCCTATGCAGACTCAGCTGCACTGACTGGACAGTGAACAAATGGGAAGTGCTCTGTGCTGAGCGGCTTCCTGTTCATTCACAAATGGAATCACAGTAAACATAGTTTACTATGCTTCAGTTAAGAATGAACGCAGGAGAGATTGGTACACTCACTGGACCGGATTCAGATACCTGAGCGTGTCTGTCTGGCCGGCGTAACGTATCTCCGATACGTTACACCAGGGTTGACAAATTTGCTTGGAACCTAGGAGCCAGCTAAAAAAGTTAGGAGCCAGAAAACGCGCCCCGTCCCGACGAGCTTGCGCGCAGAAGCGAACACATACGTGAGCAGTGCCCGCATATGTAAACGGTGTTCAAACCACACATGTGAGGTATCACCGCGATTGGTAGAGCGAGAGAAATAATTCTAGCCCTAGACCTCCTCTGTAACTCAAAACATGCAACCTGTGGATTTTTTAAAACGTCGCCTATGAAGATTTTAAAGGGTAAAAGTTTGTCGCCATTACACGAGCGGATGCAATTTTGAAGCGTGACATGTTGGGTATGAATTTACTCGGCGTAACATTATCTTTCATAATATTAAAAAAATGGGGATAACTTTACTGTTGTCTTATTTTTTAATTAAAAAAAGTGTAATTTTTTCCCAAAAAAGTGAGCTTGTAAGACCGCTGTGCAAATACGGCATGACAGAAAGTATTGCAACGATCGCCATTTTATTCTCTAGGGTGTTAGGATAAAAAATATCTATAATGTTTGGGGGTTCTAATTAGAGGGAAGAAGATGGCAGTGAAAATAGTGAAAAATGACATTAGAATTGCTGTTTAACTTGTAACGCTTAACTTGTAATACCAACGGCCACCACCAGATGGCGCCAGCTCACACATCGGGTGGTAATAACTTGTAATACCAACGGCTCACCACCAGATGGCGCCAGCTCACAAAATTTTTTTTTTTTTTTTTGTTTTTTTGCCCCCCTTCCAAGCCAAGTCGCCAGGACCCTATTTCTAGTCGCCATGGCGACCTGGCGCCCGGGATTTGTCGAGCCCTGCGTTACACCGCTGTAACTTTGGGCGCTTAGTTCTGTATTCAGAAAGAACTTGCGCCCATATTTACGGCGGCGTAACGCATGTGTTGCGGCGTAAGGCTGCTTAATTCAAATGGGGATGTTGGGGGCGTGTAGTATTTAAATTTGTGTTGACCCCGCGTTTTTTACGTTTTTCTTGAACAGCGCATGCGCTGTCTGTAAAATATCCCAGTATGCATTGCTCTAAATGACGTCGCAAGGACGTCATTGGTTTCGACGTGAACGTAAATTACGTTCAGCCGTATTCGCGAACGACTTACGCAAACGACGTAAAATTTTCAAAATTCGACGCGGGAACGACGGCCATACTTTAACATAGGATACGCAGCACATACCCCTCATATAGCAGGGGTAACTTTACAACGGAAAAAGCCGAACGCAAACGGCGTAAAAAAAAACCCCGGGCGGTCGTTCGTTTCTGAATCTGCGTAAATCCTAATTTGCATATTCCTCGCGTAAAACATACGGAAGCGCCACCTAGCGGCCAGCGTAAATATGCAGCCTAAGATCCGACGATGTAAGACACTTACACCTGTCGGATCTTAGGGATTCTATAAATCAGTCGCATAGATACGACCGAGCGCAATCAGAGATACGACGGCGTATCAGGAGATACGCTGTTGTATCTCTTTCTGAATCTGGCCCACTGTGTCCATTCACTCATCCATCCTGAATCATCCCCTGCAGCAGCAGGTGGGAGAGGAGGGAAGCTGGCAGCACTACAGGGGGTAGACAGGGGGCAACAGGAAGCCGGAGGAATCAGAACGGCACAGGGTGATTATGGTGTGCCCAGACACACCGGCACACCGTGTGCAGTACATTATCAGTAGGTGGGCACTTGGAGTGTACTTCTTGCAGTCTCTGCCGAAAGAAAGTTTATCCCCCTTGATTTCTGCATTACCAAGTCCATTCAAACTTCAGGCAGGTTTGAACGTAAATGGTGGCTGTGAGCAACTTCTTAGTATCAGCAGCAGGGAGGTTATTCCAGCATTACCAACAGATGTGATCCAGGATCACTAGACACAGATGGACATGGGATAGAATGGACTGCTGCAATTTACAGTATCTTGGTTAAAAAATTGAACTTTACAGCAGGTGGGCTATGCTTCTTTTATACATTTCAAGGTTCAATGATCAATCTTGCTCGGAGTGCACCTTTAGCTAAGTCTGTTAGCAGCACGATTAAACATTTATGACTATAAGCAAAGCCATTGCACCTTCTAACTTTTAAAAAGCCAAGAAAGAGGCGCATAATTTAGCACCACCAGACACAAGACCCGGGCAAACGCCCAACCATTTCATATAGCCAGGGATGGGAAATCAATATTTAATCAAAGGATACATATCTTCATGTGTTTACACAGCAATAGCTTTCTAAATAAATAACAACCAAAAGTAGCAATCACTTAAATAAACAATAACTTCCTCCAGAAATAACAAAAACAAAAAAACACATTCTCGACCATAGCTGCAAAATTCTATGTCCCAGATTCTCGTAGGGAGCGCGTATTTGTGAGCGGGCGTAACGTATCCTATTTACGCTACGCCTCCGAAATTTTGACAGGCAAGTGCAGTATTCACAAAGCAAAGTTGCGGCGGCGTAGCGTAAATAGGCCAGCGTAAGCCTGCCTAATTCAAATATGGAACATGTGGGCGTGTTTTAATGTTCACTTATTGTGACCCCACGTAAGGCTAGGTTCATACTGCTGCGAATTCAAAATCGCGGTAAAATCGCGATTTAACCGCGATTTCACGGCTGCGGTTTTGCAAAAAGTAGTACAGTAACTACTTTTTGAAATCGGTGCAGCGCCGCAGATGCGGCGTCGCACCGATTAGGACGGTGCCATTGCCGACAATTGCTGGCAAATGGCGCCGTTTTGCGATGCGATTTGACATGTGAAATCGCATCTCAAATCGTACCAAATCGTACCCAGTGTGAACCTGGGCTAAATGACGCTTTTTACGAACGGCGCATGCGCCGTCCGTGAAAGTATCCCAGTGCGCATGCTCCAAATTAAACCGCAAAAAGCCAATGTGTTCGACGTGAACGTAAATGACGCACAGCCCTATTTGTGAACGACTTACGCAAACGACGTAATCGACGGAAAATTTGACGCTGGCCCGACGTCCATACTTAACATTGGCTGTGCCTCATGTAGCAGGGGTAACTTTACGCCGGAAAAAGCCTAACGTAAACGGCGTATCTGTACTGCGACGGCCGGGCGTACGTTCGTAAATAGGCGTATCTAGCTGATTTACATAATCTAGGCGTAAATCAGCGTACACGCCCCTAGCGGCCAGCGTAAATATGCAGTTAAGATACGACGGCGTAGGAGACTTACGCTGGTCGTATCTTAGAGAAATTCTGGCGTATCTGATTCCTTGAATCAGGCGCCAAGATACGACGGCTCAGACTCTGGAGATACGCCGTTGTATCTTCTACGTGAATCTGGGCCTATCTATCTATCTATAGTTTTGCAGCTATATACACACACACACACACACATTATATATATACATATAAAAATATAAAAATACAACTATTTTGTTCTACAGTCTACTCTACAACTTCACCAGATTTTTCAAAATCCACAGAATAAGTACAGAGGAGCTGTGCGCTGCCCACAGTAAGTTGTGTTTTATCCCACCTTTGTACATACCGTCACCAGAAACAACATTTGCCTCATTCTACAGACTGACCCATCTTTCTCCAAGTTACTTATCCAATTCAGCTTTCTGAATGACAAGTGCTATATAAAAGGCGGCCACAAGTCCATCTTTAATAGCACTAAGCCACCACTCCTGATATTTTTATTGTTGCCGTACCGTAATTTCTAAATTCTCTCTGCAACTAAATTACCCAAATTATCAGCACTACTCAACTGACAGTTCGAAGACAACCAGGGTGACAGTTTGACAGGCTGTGTTCCACAATGACTGTGATTTGCTTTCTTGTATTTTTGGCACTGAACATTCTATACTAAATAGCTGGTTTAAAATAATAGCAGTAAAAAGAAAAAAAAAAAAAGAAGAAGCTGATATTGTCTAAGCCCTCTTATCTGCATTTAAGGTAGTACAGTGGTAATTAGCACTTCTACCTTGTAGCACTGGGGTCCCTGGATTGGAACACTACTGAATCCCAACAGCACATTATCTGCATGGAGTTTGCATGTCTCTCTGTGCTTGTGTGGGTCCAAAGACATGCTGGTAGTCTCCTGACTAAATTGGCCCTAGTATGTGAGATACAGTCCTTAAAAGGTAAATGTTTTTTCACCTTAATGCATTCTATGGGGGGGGGGGGCCGAGTGATACAGTGAGCGGTTATGGCCGCCGGCTGTATCACGGGAGCGCGCCCACAAGCACTCAACACCATGTGAGCACGCATTAAGGTGTTAAAGCTGAGGTTCACACAAAAAGTGAACCTCCGCTTTTTGGATCCCTCCCCCCCTCCGGTGTCACATTTGACACCTTTCAGGGGGAGGGGGATGCAGATATTTGCACCACTTCTGGGTTCGGATCCTTGCGTGGAATCCAGCCTGGCACATCACCCCCCCCCTCGCTGTCTTCTGGGAAACACTGTTCCCAGAAGAGAGCAGGGACCAGTGACGGCGCGCCGCGATCCTCGCGCATGCGCAGTAGGGAATCGGGCAGTGAAGCCGCAAGGCTTCACTTCCTCATTCTTTTACCGAGGATGGCGGCGGAAGCAGCCGAGGACCGAGCGATTGCTCAGCCTCGGCTGCTGACATTGCGGGCGCGCTGGACAGGTAAGTGTCCATGTTTTAAAAGTCAGCTGCTGCCGTATTTGTAGCTGCTGGCTTTTAAAAAAAAAAATTTGCTCCCAAGATGCTGCTAGCAGGACTTTTTCTACCGTTCTGCTAGCGCACCGCTCCATTGTGAAAGCCCCCTGGGTTTCACACTGGAGAGACAGCAGCGGCTGTTTCAGGTCGCTTTGCAGGCGCTATTTTTTGCGTTATAGCGCCTGCAAAGCGACCCAGTGTAAAAGGGGTCTTAGAGTGTTGGTCATAATGTCACCTTTAAGGATGATTAAAAAAAAACACTGGGGTCATGCCACTGGCCCTGTCAAGTATCCAGGCAGATAGGAGGTCAGTCAACCAGAGCTCAAGGAACCCCAAGCAACCTCTGGAGGAACCCATGAGTTCCATGGAACCCTGGTTAAGAATGGCTGGTATAGTGTATCTTTTTCAACCTGTTTAACATGAAGGAACCCTTGAAATAACTTTCCAGGTTCAGTGTATGGGTAAATGGGAAGCATCTTCCCCTACAGAGAACTAAAACTGTTCATTGTTGTCATTGGCTTCTCATCTGAGAGGCAGAAGTTGCTCATTGCTCAAGGAACCCCAAGCAACCTTTGGAGGAACCCTGGTTAAGAATGGCTGGTATAGTTTATGGCGTCCTTTTTCAAACTGTTTAATATTGAGGAACCCTTGAAATAACTTTCCAGGCTCAGTGTAATGGTCAATGGGAAGCATCCTTTTTTTACAAAGAGCTAAAAGGCTCATTGCTGTTAGTGGCTTCTCATGTGAGAAGCAAACGTTGATCACTGGTCAAGGAACCCCCGAGCAACCTTTGGGAGGAACCTTAAAGGGACAGTAAAGGTTCATGTTTATTTACCTTCATGCATCCTATGCATTAAGGTGAAAAAACATCCGACAATACTACCGGCCCCCCTGTTTTACTTACCTGAGCCCGTTCACCTGCATCGCTTTCTCCCGACGTCGTCTTCGCTGCTCATCCTGGCCGTTGATTGGCTAGAGTGGATGGATTGAAAGCGGCGCAGCCATTGGCTCGCGCTGCTGTCAATCACATCCAATGGCGCGACGGGTGGCGGACCCGAGTGATACAGTGAGCGGCTAAAGCCGCCGGCTGTATCACGGGAGCGCGCCTGCAAGAACTAACCACCATGTGAGAGAGCTGCCATGAAGGTGTTTAGTTCTTGCGGGGAGGAGCCGAGGGACCCCAGAAGACCAGGTTCGGGGCTACTCTGTGCAAAACGAGCTGCACAGCGGAGGTAGGTATAACATGTTTGTTATTTAAAGAAAATAAAAAATTGCCTTTACAACCCCTTTAATGTTCCTTGGATGGTCAGGAGCAGTGGCGTCACTAGGGTTGGTGTCACCCGGTGCAGTAAAACATGGTGTCGCCCCCCCTCTGTCTAGGCTGCCCAGCACCAAGCAAGCAGCATACGGGGCGCACCCCAAACCAGCCCCTGTAAGTGATAGTATAGGGCAGTATAGTGGCAGGTTAGGGCAGTATAGAGTGGTATAGTGGCAGGTTGGTGTAGTGGGGTGGTATAGGACAGGTTAAGATGGTATAGGGCATGTTGGGGTGATATAGGGTAGTTTGGGGTGGTATAGGGCAAGTTAGGGTTGCATAGGGCAAGTTAGGGTGGTACAGGGCAGGTTGGGGTGGTACAGGGCAGGTTGGGGTGGTACAGGGGAGGTTGGGATGGCATAGGGCAAGTTGGGATGGCATGGAAAAGGTTGGGGTGGTACAGGGCAAGTTAGGGTGGCATTGGGCAGGTCGGGGTGGTATAGGGCAAGTTATGGTGGCATAGGGCAGATTGGGGTGGCACAGGGCAAGTTGGGGTGGCATGGGAAAGTTTGGGGTGGTACAGGGCAGGCTGGGGTGGTACAGGGCAGGCTGTGGTGGCATAGGGCAGGCTGGGTGGTACAGGGCAGGCTGGGTGGTACAGGGCAGGCTGGGGTGGTACAGGGCTGTTTGGGGGGGTACAGGGCAGACTGGGGTGGTACAGGGCAGGCTGGGTGATACAGGGCAGGCTGGGGTGGTACAGGGCAGGCTGGGGTGGTACAGGGCAAGCTGGGATTGCACAGGGCAGGCTGGGCATGTCAGCTAAAAAATAAATAAACGGGATAGTGTCACCCCTCTAGCGGGTGTCACCCGGTGCGGACCGCACCCCCCTAGCAACGCCTCTGGTCAGGAGATTGTATAGTCAGCTTTAGATTGTAAGCTCTTTGAGGGCAGGGGCTGATATGAATGTATAGTATATAAACCGCTGAATAGTTGCCTCTATATATACAGTGTAGTAAATGTACATTATGTAAAGTGTTGTGTAAATTGTTGCTGCTGTATAAATAAAATGAACAAGTTACCTATTGATCGGTCATCATTTTTATACCATTTTCTATGGATCTATTCTGGATGGTGGTACAGTCCCTATAAACGTATAACAAGTGAATAACAAGGCACCTCCATCAGGTGACACTGGACTGTGAGGGAGATTTACTAATTGGCTTCCAATTGGCTTCTAGATTTCATTTTTAAAGCTTAACTGAACAAACTGAAGCTTGACACTGATTGGTTGCCATGCATGACTACTCTGGTTTTAGTAACCCCAGAGTAGTCATGGCAAAGAGTTACAAGTAAAGCGCTGTAACCGATAGCAACCAGCGCACAATCGCCTTTTATTATTCAGATTTCTGACTCACTTCCACCATCCCTGATCATCTCCTTCTTTGATGACCAACTTAAAGGGAAGAGCTGCATCCATAGCCCCCAGGTCAGGAACTTGCCCTTAGTCCTGGGGAGAAGGTGTGCCCACCTCCCCTGCTTACCTGTGGACGTTGTCTCCATGGCAACCGGTGGATGCCCTGCCAGCTGAGCTTTGATGCTCCTTCTCTGGTCCAGGGAGCCCCAGGCGCCTCCTGCTGATTCCCAATCCTCCGGAGCCGCATCCCCTTCCATCCATCCGCTCAGCTCCTCCGGATTAGCGGCCATAGCTCGGTGTCTGGCGGCTTGTGTATGGGCAGATGTGGGGGAGGAGGAGGAGGGAGGGGACCGGTCAGTGCTGCAGTGTCTCCGGGAAGATGCCACAACCACTGGAGCGTTACGCAGGTGGAAATGGCTTGTGTAGTTTCCACTAGTTCCACCCCTACGTCACGGCCCGGGCCGGCCAATCACAGGCCGGGGTTTAGCATGCCTAGCTACCGCCCTGCAACCCTTCCAGCGCTGGAAAGATGCGCAAGATGCGCGCCGGGTGCGGGCGGAGGGGGGCATGGCCGGGGTCTGAGGGGGGGCATTGCCGGGGTCTGGGGGGTCAATGGCTGTCAGCCTGCAGCATTAAACGTGAAATATTGCTTCATTAGCGGAGAATTCTTCTGTTTGTTACATGCCAAGGCCATGGGAACAATAGGAGGCTGGAATGTCTCTATTCATATCGTTGTGTCTTCATCACCTCAGGGTGTCTGTAGAAAAACAACATTATCACTATAGGCTGTCCCTTTAACATGGAGGAACCCTTCAAATAACTTTCTGGTCCCGGGAAACCTTTCTATTAAAGTGCTTGTAAACTCTCCAAAAATAATAATAATAATAAAAAATAAAACAAAAAAAATTGCCACACAAAGGCATAATGAACTAGTATGCAAAAAAGTGAACCTCTGCTTTTCGGAAACTTCCCCGCCCCCCTCCGGTGTCACCTTTGGCACCTTTCAGGAGGGAGGGGGGTGCAGATACCTGTATAATACAGGTATTTGCACCCACTTCCGGGAATAGACTCTCACGGGAGTCACGCCCCTTCGTGTCACCCCCGCTGTCTTCTGGGAAACACACTGGTCCCAGTAGACAATGGGGACCAGTGAGGACAGGCCGCAAAACTCGCGCATGCGCAGTAGGGAACCGGACAGTGAAGCCGCAATGATTCACTTCCTGATTCCCTCACCGAGGATGGCGGCGGGGGCAGCTGAGAGACGAACGATTGCTCGGCTTCGGCTGCCAACATCGCGGGCATCCTAGACGGGTAAAGCCCTGTACACACGATCAGGCTTTTGCTTTTCAGCCGTTAGTGGGGGGGTAAGACCGCACCGCTGGCAGCCGAATACCTCCGCAATTCCAACGGTAAAGTGACGCTAAAAGTATATCAGTTGCAGCCCTTGTTGCATCAAAAGGTGCTTTAACCACTTGACCGCAAGGTTTACCCTCCTTCATGACCACGCCATTTTTTGCGATAAGGCACTACGTTACTTTAACCATACCTCCCAACTTTCTGAGATGGTAATGAGGGACACCTATCAATATAAGTATGCAGGCATAGGACCAGGGCTTTTTTTCAGGGGGAACTTGGGGGAACTCAGTTCCACCACCTTTGGCTCAGACCTTTGGTGCCTGCTCACCACAAACACTTGTGAACACAGAAGTCTGGTTTCTGTGTTTACAAGTGACAGCTCTGCACTCTGTGTGTAACCCCCTGAACTCTGCTCTCTGTATGTAATGCAATCCTGGTATTAAATGCCCCTTTAATACCCTTCTACTGTTTGTGAAATCTGAACAGAGTCATGGTTGAGTTCCTGCACCTATTTTCTGAGAAAAAAAGCTCTGCATAGGACACACCCTTTGCCACACCCCCCTTAAAGGAGAATTGTACAAAAAAATAAAACCCACAAGTGCTTTTTTATCACAACTATTCCTTTATATTGGCTTTTGTAATTGACAAATGCAGCAATTTAGAAATCAGATGAAAGGTTTAGCACCGGGAAACACTTTTTGATAGATAAAAAGTGCATTTTATATACATCTGTATAGATCAGACCAAAATGAGGGACAAATGAGGAGAATGAGGGACATTGCTCCAAATCAGGGACAATTGGGAGCTATGCTTTAACCACTTAAAGCGGGAGTTCACCCATTTGTAAAAAAAAAAATTTTCTCCCCTTAGCTTCCTGCTCGTTCGGTCTAGGGGAATCGGCTATTTGTATTAAAATATGAGCAGTGGGGGCGTGACCGGAAGCCAGCCTGGAAGGAAGCATCCCCTGAGAGCTCCTCTCCAGCCCGCAGCTAACAGGCAAAAAACCGGGGGTAATCGCCGCCATCCATGGGCGGATCGCGGACCACCAGATCCAGCAAGACAAGGGGATCATCCCAACCCCCGCCAGGCTCCGCTGCGACCCTCAAAGACTACTTTAAACCGCCCGACATGCCGCCGGGCGGAGGAGACAAGATGGCGCCGGACGCGGCCATCAACAGAACGGAGGTCTCTCCGCATCGCTCCCTCCTGCCTCACCATCCGGAGCCATCCCCGACGCGAGGGCAGTCCACCGCTCCATCCCTGAGCCAGGATGGCTCACAGCCGTGGGTGAGTGAAGCTAAGCACCCCCACCCCCCCGCAGCGGACCACGAGTCACAGGCCCCAGCCCTCACTGCCTCTCTGGAGCGGGACACGCCATGCACGGGGGCCTTCCCCCGCCTGCTACGAACGGCCCCGGACCTTGAACAGCACGGCGGCTCACAGCTCTCCCCCTCCCTCACGCTTGAGGAGGATTTTCCGGCCCTGCAGGCCTCCGCATGCTCCCAGGCCTCCATGGGCCTTCCAGAACGCAGCAGCTCCTCTGCTACTACTAGGCCGGGATCCACCTCCCCAGCAGCTCAGAGACAGACCCAAACACCCACTCACCTGGAGCCTGGGGTTCAGCTGGGGATCTCTCCCCCCTCATATGCCTCCATGGCCAGCACCAGCGCTCCATGGCACGGGAGGGCCCACACCCCACCTGGGGATCAGGCTGAGGCCTGGTCCAACCCATGGGAACTACCCCAGCAACCCCCCCGAGAGGCTAGACAGCACAGGGAACCAGCTTCCGCTCGCTACCCATCCCCCACTGACCCACTACAGTCCACCTATGATGCCAGGGGACCCCCCTACCACCCCCCCCACCATGGCAGTCCTACTTGCAAGCCATCCCCACTAAAGATGATTTCAAACAGCTTGTGGAGGACGTTAAGGCGACATGCCGCGCTGAAATTCAAGTCCTCCAAACGGGCCTCAAACATTTAAACGACAGAATGGAAATGGCAGAGGAGGAGATTCAAGAGACTAAACTAGCGGTACATCGCACCCAGACCCAGGCATCAGACCACCGTCTCATGTTAAGGGACATGCAGCGGCATGTTGAAGACCTGGACAACAGGGGGCGCCGCAACAACATCCGCATACGCGGCCTCCCTGAGGCAGACGGGGCAGAAGATCTGCAGCTCACCCTTCAGAATTTATTTAACGAAATACTGGGGGAACCAACAGACAAGACCATTGAGATGGACAGAGCCCACCGAGCCCTTAAACCAAAGGGCCCAGCCTCCAAACCACGGGACGTCATATGCCGCATAAACTCCTACCCGCTGAAGGAAAACATAATGCGCAAAGCCCGTCCCATGCGCAACCTCCGCTTTGACAACAACCCTCTACAGCTCTACCCGGATCTATCTTGGATCACGTTGCAGAAACGACGCCTACTACAACCCCTGCTCCGCACCTTGCAAGACAAGGACATTGTGTATCGATGGGGCTTCCCCTTTAGCCTGTCCGCCAACCACCAGGGGACCTCAGCCACCCTACGCTACCCAGAAGACTTGGATGACTTCTGCAAAACTCTGGACATTCCCGTCCCCCGGCTGCCGGATTGGGACCTCGTGGCCACGCCGCCCCCTCCACCAGTAGTCTGGCAGAGAGTCCCGCCGCCTAAACGTCCCAGGGGCCGGGACCCTGCCCGCAACTCCCCCAGGCACAAGCACACCTAAGTTGGTCGCCCCGGCCACGAAATCCGCCTCGAACACTGCGGGAGACTCTCCGGTCCTATTGCTGTTTTTGGACTTTTGCTTTTTTCTTTGCTCTTACCCCACTATTCACCCCCGGTTGCCCTAGCCTTACCCCTATGCCTCACATCGGGCCTATCTCGGATGAGAAGTCAAAGAGGCTGTCCTTTTGATCATGGACCCCCCCATGGCTGATAGCCTAAGAGTTCCTATTCCCCTAACCCCCACAGTGGAGTTCCTCCACGCCACCCCCCTGCCCCCCCGACCTATGCTTTCGGACTTTTTGGTCGGGAGGTCCTTAAGTAAATGTTGGGACCTGAGGGCCCTCGGGCCATTCGGGCCCCCATTGTTGATTGTTGAAGTGTTATGTTTTGTCTTTGTTCTCACTCTTTTCTCTCTTTTCAGACACCTCTCTCTCCTCTCCCGTGCAGGCAGCACCCGACAGCACGCCTTGGTTGCCGTCGCCCCGGCGGTCTCCCCTCTCGCCCTCCCAGAACCAGATGCAGCTCGACCAACTCCAGCTAAGTACAAACCGCGTTCTCTCCACCCACAATATGGCTAAGTTGCTATCTCTAAACGTACACGGGCTTAACTCTAACAGAAAACGCCACCTAGCACTTAGGGAATTCAGGCAAACAGGAGCAGAGATTATAATGGTACAGGAGTCACACTTTTCCAAGGGCGATTCCTTTACCTTTGCATCCAGGTATTTCCCCTTAATATACCAGGCCTTCAGTCCACGCAAACGGGCAGGGGTCGCAATCCTGATCAAACGGGGAACTCCCTTCACTTGCACAGACTCCTACATCGACCCCCTGGGCCACTTCATCATTCTGAGGGGGACATGGCACTCTCGGGACATAACTTTATGCACCTTGTATGCCCCCAACGCACATCAGCCCAGATTTCTAAGCCGGGTTCTTACCCGCCTGGCTAAATCCCCCCACGACCTACTGGTAGTGGGGGGGGACTTTAACTTGCCCCATTCGGCGACCTGGGACCGCCTGGTGGTGAACCCCCGAGCCTCTCAAACAAAAGCCCTACGGGACTCTAAACTCTTCCGTCAGCTGACGAGGAAACATGCGCTATTCGATGCATGGAGGGCGCTTCACCCAGGGGATCGCCAGTTCACATTCTATTCATCCCCCCACCATACGCACTCACGTATAGATTACTTCTTAGTCAACAATACTACATTACGTGTTACTGACTCCGCACAGATCCTGCCCATCTCCTGGTCCGACCACGCCCCCATAACCTTGACCATTGACCTCAACACCCCCACCCGCAGGCCCTATAACTGGCGCCTGAATGACTTTCTCCTGAAACACACCCCCTCCAAAATGGAAATAGACTCCACCCTGCAACTTTACTTCAGCGAAAATGACACACAGGACGTCTCCACTACCACACTGTGGGCCGCCCACAAGGCGGTAATTAGGGGACGGTGCATGGCCATATCCTCGGCCCTTAAGAGGAATGCCGAGTCGGCTAGAAAACAGGCGGAAGCGCAGCTCCGGGCCCTAGAGATTCGCTTACAGTCTTCCCCCTCCCTGACGCTACTGAAACGTATCGCCCTGGTACGCTCAACACTCCGGGACCTCGCGTTGGGTCGAGTCGAGAAAGCTCTAGTACGCCTCCGCCAGGTATACTATGACAAGGGTAACAAGGCACAGGCGCTACTGGCGAGGAAACTAGCAGACCGCTCGCTCGCGTCCACCCCGCACCAGGTCCAGGACGGCTCGGGCAATATTATATCACACCCACAGAGTATTGCGGATACCTTCGCAGCATTTTACGCCGACCTGTATAACAAGCCAGAAATCCTGCATGACCCACCCCCCCCCCCGACCTGCTAGACAGGATGACACAATACCTATCTCGGGCGGGCATTTCCCGGCTACAACCGGACGACCTAGCCTCCCTTAACGCTCCCATTACAGGAGAGGAACTGACCGCGGCCATTAAGTCCCTACCCGCCCACAAATCCCCAGGCCCTGACGGGTTTCCATACGAATACTATAAGACCTTCCTCCCCACACTCCTCCCTCACATGACGAAGCTCTTCAATGCCTTCCTACAGCAGACCCCCATCCCGCAAGACATGCAGCGCTCATTCATCACCCTCATCCCCAAACCAGACAAGGACCCCTCACTATGCGCTAGCTACAGGCCGATAGCCCTGCTGAACTCTGATCTCAAGATCTTCACAAAGGTCCTCTCCCTCCGCCTAAATGTAGTTTTACCCTCTCTGGTCCATAAAGACCAGGTGGGCTTTGTCCCCCTCCGCCAAGCGGGGGACAACACGAGGAAGGTGATTGACCTAATTGACGTGGCGAGCAGGGAGGGACCGGAGTCTTTGCTCCTGAGTCTGGACGCAGAAAAGGCGTTTGACCGCCTTGGCTGGCCCTTCATGCTCGCCACGTTAAGGCATATGGGATTTAGGGGACCTTTCCTCCGGGCGGTCCGGCACCTCTATACCAACCCGATATCGCAGGTGAAAACGCCCTTTGCCACTTCATCCACCTTCCCCGTTACTAATGGAACACGCCAGGGGTGCCCCCTCTCCCCCCTCCTCTTTGCTCTCTGCGTCGAGCCCTTAGCAGCGACGATCCGAGGCAACCCGGACATCCGAGGAATCCCAGTAAGGGGGAGGGAATTTAAGATCTCCCTCTTTGCCGATGACATCATCCTGACACTAACGCGCCCCCGCATCTCCCTGCCTAACTTACACAGGGAATTAGAGTGCTACGGGGCCCTCTCGGGATATAAGACTAATACGTCTAAGTCTATGGCCATGCCGATCAATATGCCCGAACCAGAGGCCCTACACCTGCAGTCCGTCTTCCCGTACCACTGGGAGCGCACCTCCCTGAAATACCTGGGGGTCCAATTGACCCCAAGCTTTGCATCCCTGTACCAAGCCAACTTCCCCCCCTATACAGCTCAATAAGGGCACTGATCCACAAATGGAAGTCCCACCAGATATCCCTATTGGGCCGGATAGCGGCAATAAAGATGGTTGTCCTCCCAAAACTACTATACCTCTTCCAGACCCTCCCTGTCCCGGTCCCCTGTGCGCATCTGCGAACCCTACAAACTGACCTCCTCCGGTATGTGTGGAACTACAAACGCCACAGGATCCCACGTTCGGTTATGACGGCATCACGAGCCGAGGAAGGTCTGGCCTTTCCAGACCTGGTCAAATACTACCAGGCCTCGCAGCTCCGGGCGGTGGCATCATGGTTCCCCCAGAAGTCTTACAATAGATGGACGGAGGTGGAAAAGATCTGGCTGGCGCCGATACACCCCAACAACCTCCTGTGGAACGCGGATGCGGCAGTGGAGCCCGGACGCTTACTGGGCTCCATGCGGCAGCTTCAAAGTACATGGAGGAGGCTAGCCCGAGACGGTCGGCTTCGGTCCGATAGCTCCCTGCTGACCTCTTTCCTCTACAACCCTAAAGTACCGACCAGTCTCACCCACCAGATGTCCTGGCCCTGGGCTTCACGAGGCCTATTCCACTTTGGTCATTTAGTAGACCCCAGATCCCGCACCTTACACTCCTTCACTGATCTCCAAGCCAAGCATGACATTCCACGGCAAGCTTTTTTCAGCTACCTACAGATCAGGCACTACGCCCAAACAATCGCTCCCCGGCTCCTCTTCTCAAAACCGACCCCATTTGAGCGAATCATCCTCGAGGGCACTGCCCGAAGGGGTCTCATATCAGACATTTACCAAATCCTTAATGAATACCCCATACAAACCAAAGGTAAACATACTTATATGCTCCGATGGGAGAAGGAGCTGGGGGAGGTACTCTCGGAGGACGAGTGGGGGGCGGTTTGGAGGCAGGCGGCCAAGAGTTCAATCTGCACCCTTTATAAGGAAAATATGTATAAAGTGCTGTTCTTTTGGTACCTGACCCCGGACGTCCTCCATAGGATCTACCCCTCCACCTCTGACCGATGCTGGCACTGTGGCCAAGCCAAGGGCACACTGTTCCATATCTACTGGACGTGTCCCCTGATTGTCCCATTCTGGACTCAAACGCAAGAGCTCCTATCTCGCCTCCTGGAGGCGCCCATACCCTTCTCCCCGAAGCTGTTCTTACTAGGCCTATCCCTCCCTCGCATAGCTAAACCCTACAAGAAACTGCTGAGACACATAACCACAGCTGCGAGGTGCTTGATAGCGCTTCATTGGAAGAAACCAACCCCCCCATCACAAGAAGCCCTCTATGCTAGGGTCAAAGATGTAGAACTCATGGAAAAAATGACGGCTAGGATCCAGGATAGGTTGGATGCCCATGATCTGGTCTGGGAGAGGTGGCACGTGGTGGAGGACCCGCCGTGAGTCGACAATAGGCCGCCAAGGTACGCTGCTCACCCTGACAATCTTGCCTGCCTCCCCCCCCCCCCCCCCCGTCTCTCCTGTCCCTTCTCCTCTTTACCTTTTTCCTTCTCGCTTCCCTCCCCGCCCTGTCCCCCCCTCCTCACCCCATTCCCTCCTTACATCCACCCCCTCTCTTTCCCTATTTCTTCTTTTCTTTACTCTTTCTTTTAGATCTCCAATTGGGTTACATATCACCGATAGCAGACATAGAGATGGAGCCACTGTGTAAGCCCACCTAGCTGGAATTTTGTATCTCCGCTCATCTTCTGTACTTGAACTGCTGCTATACTCTGTACTGAAATTTTTTTTGAAAAATAAAAATTGTTATTTGAAGAAAAAAAAAAAAATATGAGCAGTACTTACCCGTTTTCGAGCTGCATCTTCTTCCGTCGCTTCCGGGTATGGGTCTTCGGGAGCGGGCGTTCCTTCTTGATTGACAGCCTTCCGAGAGGCTTCCGACGGTCGCATCCATCGCGTCACTCGTAGCCGAAAGAAGCCGAACGTCGGTGCGGCTCTATACTGCGCCTGCGCACCGACGTTCAGCTTCTTTCGGAAAATCGTGACGCGATGGATGCGACCGTCGGAAGCCTCTCGGAAGCCTGTCAATCAAGAAGGAACGCCCAGTCCCGCAGCCCATACCCGGAAGCGACGGAGAGGATGCATCTCGTAAACGGGTAAGTACTGCACATATTTTAAAATAAATAGCCGATTCCCCTAGTAAAAACGAGCAGGAATCTAAGGGGGAAAAGTGCCCTCTAAGGGTGAACCCCCGCTTTAAGGACCCCTTCACGCCGATATACGTCGGCAGAATGGCACGGCTGGGCACATCAACGTACCTGTACGTTGCCCTTTAAGCCCAGCGGTGGGGTCGTGTGCACACGACCCGGTCTGAAGCTCCGTGACCACGGGACTCGCGGACCCGATTGCCGCTGGAGTCCCGCGATCGGTCCCCGGAGCTGAAGAACGGGGAGAGCTGTGTGTAAACACAGCTTCCCCATTCTTCACTGTGGCGCCGTCATCGATCGTGTGTTCCCTTATATAGGGAATCACAATCGATGACGTCACACCTAAAGAAACACAGATGAGGTCACACATAACCCCATCAGCGCCCCCTTGTGGTTAACTCCCAAACTGCAATTGTCATTTTCACAGTAAACAATGCATTTTAAATGCATTTTTTGCTGTGCAAATGACAATGGTCCCAAAAATGTGTCAAAATTGTCCGAAGTGTCCGCCATAATGTCACAGTCACGAAAAAAACCGCTGATCGCCGCCATTAGTAGTAAAAAAATTTTTTTTTTTATAAAAATGCAATAAAACTATCCCCTATTTTGTAAACGTTATAAATTTTGCGCAAACCAAACGATAAACGCTTATTACGATTTTTTTACCAAAAATAGGTAGAAGAATACGTATAGCCCTAAACCGAGGAAAACAATTTTATTTTTATATATTTTTGGGGATATTTATTATAGCAAAAAGTAAAAAATATTGAATTTTTTTCAAAATTGTTGCTCTATTTTTGTTTATAGCGCAAAAAATAAAAACCGCAGAGGTGATCAAATACCACCAAAGGAAAGCTCTATTTGTGGGGGAAAAAAGGACGCCAATTTTGTTTGGTAGCCACGTCGCACGACCGCGCAATTGTCAGTTAAAGCGACGCAGTGCCGAATCGCAAAAACGCTGTACCCAAATACATTTTATGTATTTTTTCCCCCAAAAATAGAGCTTTCTTTTGGTGGTATTTGATCACTTTTGAGTTTATTTTTTATTTGCGCTATAGACAAAAAAAAAGTCTGAAAATTTTGAAAAAAAAGCTATATTTTTTACATTCTGCTATACAACATATCCAACAAAAAAAGTCAAATTTCTTCATCAATTTAGGACAATGTGTTCTGCTACATATTTTTGGTAAAAAAATCCCAATATAAACGTGTATTGATTGATTTGCACAAAAGTTATATGGCTGGATTCAGATACGGCGCCTCATCTTTAAGGCGGCGTAGCGTATCGTATTTACGCTACGCCGCCTTAAGTCAGAGAGGCAAGTACTGTATTCACAAAGTACTTGCCTCCTAACTTACGGCGGCGTATCGTAAATGTGGCCGGCGTAAGCGCGCCTAATTTAAATGAGGATGGGGGGCGTGTTTTATGTTAATGTTTGGTGACCCGACGTGATTGACAGTTTTTACGAACGGCGCATGCGCCGTCCGTGTACATATCCCAGTGTGCATTGCTCCAAAGTACGCCGCAAGGACGTATTGGTTTCGACATGAACGTAAATTACGTCCAGCCCTATTCACGGACGACTTACGCAAACGACGTAAAATTTTCAAATTTCGACGCGGGAACAACGGCCATACTTAACATTGACTAGGCCAGCTATTTGATGGAATAACTTTACGCCGGAAAACGCCTTACGTAAACGGCGTATCTTTACTGCGACAGGCGCACGTACGTTCGTGAATCGGCATATCTAGGCATTTACATATTCTACGCCGAACTCAACGGAAGCGCCACCTAGCGGCCAGCCTAAATATTGCACCCTAAGATATGACGGCGCAGGCTGTTGTATCTTAGCTAGGTTTAAGTGTATCTCAGTTTGAGAATACACTTAAACTTACGACGGCGCAGATTCAGAGTTACGTCGGCGTATCTACTGATACGCCGACGTATCTCTCTCTGAATCTGGCCAATAGTGTCTACAAACTATGGGATATTTTTATTTATTTTCTTTTTTCTTACTAGTCATGGCAGCAGATAGCGACTGCGATATTGCGGGTGGGTGGACAGTCCGACACTAACTGACACTTTTTGGAGACCAGTGACACTAATACAGTGATCAGTGGTAAAAATATGCACTGTCACTGCACTAGTACCACTGGCTGGGAAGGGGTTATACATCTAGGGTGATCAAAGGGTTAGCTGTGTTCCTAGCCAGTGTTTTCTTGTACTGTGGCAAGTGCTTTACTAGGGGAAGACATGAATTCATGACCCTGCTTTGCAGAGGAACAGGATCCATGCCTTCTCTACGGTCAGAACAGTGATCTTCCTTATTTACATAGGCAGACCGCCATTTTGCCTCTGTGCCAGATGATTGGCGAGTGCCAGTGGACATCAAGTCCACGGTACCCACCGATCAGCTTCCGCTGTCTATAATCACAGTGGGAGTGTGCCCCCTACCTGGAGGTGTTGGATCATGTACTATGTGCCACCTCATCAGTGCCCATCAGTGTCGC
The DNA here is from genome assembly GCF_905171775.1 of Rana temporaria. NCBI lineage: Eukaryota > Metazoa > Chordata > Amphibia > Anura > Ranidae > Rana > Rana temporaria. The sequence goes on along the minus strand of NC_053501.1, from coordinate 36,223,021 downwards.
CTCACTAGTGCTCATCAGCACACATCAGTGAAGGAGATAAATTACTTATTTACAACATTTTCTGACAGAAACAAAGAAAAACTTTTTTTTTTTTCAAAATTTGGGATCTTTTTAAAAAAAAAATTGTAAAAAAATAAAAAACCCAGCAGTGATTAAATACTACCAAAAGAAAGCTCTATTTGTGGGAAGGAAATTATAAAAAGTTTCATACAGTGTTGCATGACCGCGTAATTGTCATTTAAAGTGTGACAGCGCTGAAAGCTGAAAATTGGCCTGGGCAGCAGGGAATATTGAAGTGGTTAACCTGTTTTGCGAATTCGGTTTGCGGTGATGGCAAAGTAGGTCAAACGCAGCCCTTGTTCTATTTTGCATTAATACTCATGCATTTGAGCAGCGCTGCAGTGTTCATAGACAAGCCAGTTATCAAGGTGGTGAGTGACAGTTTATTGGAGTAGAGTATAAGTCCCCCTTTTTGGCCCGTTTATCTGTATCAAGACTTTATTATTTGTTTTTTTCCCACATACCATCTGAGCCCTTTATTGTCTGCATGGCTTCTGTGTTGTCTTGATGACAAAGCTAGGCTAATAGCAACAGGGGGACAAGTTAAAGCTTTGGCTAGACAATCAGTCTGCAGTATTATGTGTGGGCCACTGTGCAGAAACAGCCAGAGAAGGCAGCCGGGTGGAATCAGCCAAAAAGCAAATGAATACATATCCTCAGACACTGTGCCTGCCAATGTGTTCAGCACGTTATGTTTTAATGAGTATAACCATCTGGCTCTAGCGTCTAGAAATATTGGATTAGTAACATATTTTTATGTCAGTGTTAGGGCCTGTTTAGATCTTGGAGTCCCGGTGCATTAGCTAGGGCCCAAAAATGAAACAGTGTGAAGCAGCTAGCAACCTGCCCCCGGCATTGTTTCTGTTTCTTTTTGCCAAAGGCTGCCATTTTGCTGAAGCCCAGAGCCCCTGAGCAACAGTAAATCTTTAGACTGTCAGCAAATTGGCTTCTAGTGATTTTGATTTTCAGCACAATGCCAAAAATGGAGAGCAACTCAGCATGTGCAGAGCATGGTGAGACAGTGTATTACTGGATTTTAACCACTTGCCTACTGTGCACCTACACCCCCTTCCTGCCCAGACGAGATTTTAGCTTCCGGCACTGCGTCGCTTTAACTGACAATTGCGCGGTGGTGCGACGTGGCTCCCAAACAAAATGGACGTCCTTTTTTTCCCCCACAAATAGAGCTTTCTTTTGGTGGTATTTGATCGCCTGTGCGGTTTTTATTTTTTGGCCTATAAACAAAAAAAAGAGCGTACATTTTGAAAAAAAACACAATATTTTTTACTTTTTGCTATAATAAATATCCCATTTTTTAAAAAAAATATATTTATTTTTTCTCAGTTTAGGCCGATACGTATTATTCTACATATTTTTGGCACAAAATTTTTTTTTGCAATAACCTGGTTTGCGCAAAAGTTATATTGCCTACAAAATAGGGGACATTTTTTTTACTAGGAACGGCGGCGATCTGCGTTTTTTTCGGGACTGCGACATTATAGCGGACACATCGGACACTTTTGACACATTTTTGGGACCATTCACATTTATACAGTGAACAGTGCTATAAATATGCATTGATTACTGTATAAATGTGACTGGCAGGGAAGGGGTTAACCTCTAGGGGGCGGAGAAGGGGTTAAATGTGTATCCAGGGTGTGTTCTAACTGTAGGGGGAGGGGGGTGACTGGGGGAGGTGACCGATCTGTGTCCCTATGTACAAGGGACACAGATCAGTCTCCTCTCTCCCTGACAGGACTTGGAACTCTGTGTCTACACACAGAGCTCCACGTCCCTGCTCAGTTACTGGGCAATCGCGGGTGCCCGGCGGCCATTGCGGCCGCCGGACACACGCACTGTGTTCCCAGTGACGCGACGGGTGCGCGCCCTAGAGGCTTTAAATGACAGGACGTCATATGAGGCAGTTTAACCACTTCCCGCCCGGCCTATGGCCGATTTACGTCCGGGAAGTGGTTCTGAAATCCTGACAGGACGTCCATGGACGTCCTGCAGGATTTCTGCGGGGTGTCAGTCTGACACCCTGCATCTCCGATCTCGGTAAAGAGTCTCCGGCGGAGACTCTTTACCACGTGATCAGCCGTGTCCAATCACGGCTGATCACGATGTAAACAGGAAGAGCCGTTGATGGCTCTTCCTCACTCGCGTCTGACAGACGCAAGTATAGGAGAGCCGATCGGCGGCTCTCCTGACAGGGGGGGTTCGCGCTGATTTTTTATCAGCGCAGCCCCCCCTCAGATCGCCACACTGGACCACCAGGGAAGCCCACCCTGGACCACCAGGGTGGGCCAAAAAAAAAAAAAATCATAGAAAAACAAAAAGTCTTAAAAAAAAAAAAAGCTTTTAAAAAAAAAAAAAGATGCCAATCAGTGCCCACAAATGGGCACTGACTGGCAGCATGGGTAGATCAGTGCTGCCCCACAATGTCCATCAGTGCCACCCCAAGTGTCCATCAGTGCCACCCCACAGTGTCCATCAGTGCCACCCCACAGTGCCCATCCATGCCCAGTGCCCACCTATCAGTGCCCATCTGTGCCACCCATAAGTATCCATCAGTGCCACCCATAAGTGCTGCCCATGAGTGCCCATCTGTGGGCACTATGAGTGCCCAGTGCCGCCCATGAGTGCCCATCAGTGCCGCCCATGAGTGCCCATCAGTGCCGCCTATGTGTGCCCATCAGTGCCGCCTATGTGTGCCCATCAGTGCCGCATACCAGCGCCGCCAATCAGTGCCACCTCATCTGTGCCCGTCAGTACTACCTCATCAATGTCCATCAGTGCCATCTCATCGGTGCCCATCAGTGCCGCCATATCAGTGCCCGTAATTGAAAGAGAAAACGTACTTATTTACAAAAAAATTAACAGAAAAAAATAAAAACGTAATTTTTTTTCACAATTTTCAGTCTTTTTTTAGTTGTTGCGCAAAAAATAATAATCGCAGAGGTGATCAAATACCACCAAAATAAAGCTCTATTTGTGGGGAAAAAAGGACGCCAATTTTGTTTGGGAGCCACGTCGCACGACCGCGCAATTGCCATTCAAAATGCGACAGTGCTGAAAGCTGAAAATTGGCTTGGGCGGGAAGGTGCGTAAGTGCCTGGTATGGAAGTGGTTAAAAAAAGGATAAGTATGGGATTTTTTTACCATACTTACCTAGGTGGGTGCAGCATTGGTCCAATGCTGCATCTGTTCCCCGCAGGCTCTTGGGCTGAGAACTGAGCAATCTCTAAAGCCTTATACACACGATCGGATTTCCATCGGACAAATCCGTGGATTTTTGTCTAAAGGGCGTTGGCCATAAACTTGTTCTGCATACAGACGGTAGAACTTTTTCAGCCAACATTCACGAAACTGCGTGTTTTTTCAGCTCAGCTTCACCCTTTGGGCAACTTCTGCTAATGTTGTCTTATGGTTAGCATTGGTTTGGAGCATGCGTGTTTGTACTTTGGATTTGTACACACGGTCGGATAATCTGACGGAACACATTTGTTGTCGGACAGTTTGAGAGCATGACCATCCAACATTTGTGGTCGGAAATTGTTGACAACAATTGTCCGATGGAGCATACAGACGATCGGATTATCCGACAAAACACGTCCATTCGACAATTGTTTTTGGAATATCCGATCGCATGTACAGTTCTCAGACCTCCCTGAGCAGAGAGCTGGTGACTGTGGCCCAGATTCAAGAAGCTATTGCGCAATAGCTGTTTTGCTCCCGCGTAGCGAATGCCCCTGATTCAGGAACATCGCTACGCGGACTGCAGCCTAGGATATGACAGACATAAGCCTCCTTATGCCTTCATATCTCAGGCTGCATTCTTGCGTTGGCCGCTAGGGGGCGCGGCCATTGTGATTGGCGTATAGTATGCAAATTGCATACTACCACCGATTCACAAAAGTTGCGCGGGCCCTGCGCACGCAAGGTACGGAGTTTCCGTACGGCGACTTTAGCGTAAGGCTGCTCTTACTCATAGTAGGCGCAGCTAATGCTAAAGTATAGCCACCCTTCCCGCTCGTGAAATTTGAATTTCACGTCGTTTACGTAAGTGATTCGTGAATGGCGCTGGACGCCATTCACATTCACTTAGAAGCAAATGACGTCCTTGCGACGTCATTTGCCGCAATGCACGTCGGGAAAGTTTCCCGATGGAGCATGCGCTGTTCGCTCGGCGCGGGAGCGCGCCTAATTTAAATGATTCCCGCCCCCGGCGGGATCATTTACATTAGGCGCCCTTACGCAGGGCAAATTAGCATAGCGCCCGCGCAATTTACGGAGCTACTGCTCCGTGAATCGCGGGCAAATCGAAATATTTGCGTGGGCGCAGAGCAAAAATCGTTGCCCTTTGCCCACGCAAATATTGCGCGGATCTACCTGAATCTGGGCCAGTAAGTCACTGCTGTCTGCCCTGCCACCCCTCCCCCCCACCCCCCCCCGCACTCACTGGAGAATTTGAATTCCGCCGGGTGATTTATGTTACGCCGCCGCAACTTTACACGCAGGTGCTTTGTGAATAAAGCACTTGCCTGAAAAACTTGCGGCGGCGTAACGTAAATCAGATACGTTACGCCCGCCCATTTTTACGCGGATCTACGAGAATCTGGGCCATATTACTTTATCTAAGTATTGAACGGCTTCCTACAAATCTGATTGCACTTTGGTGGTGATAAATTCCCTTTACCAGCATTAGCATCCACTGTGGACCCAGCACTATCAGTATATGTTGCCTAGATATAACTCTCCTTTATAGAGAAATGAGAAAATCCGATCATTTTGGGCAGGTCTTCACAGGCTCTGTCATTAGGGAATCCAGTGTTGCTATTTAGGAGATCCATATAAGACATAGATGGATCAGACAGTATACAGTATATGACACTGCATGTCTCAGTGGATGATTCATTGAGGGGGAAATGCACCTGGGAGAGGACTTTGTGCTCTATAGAAACCACTAACAGCGAATCTCATTGTCTGTTCTACTCTTTCCATAGCAAATTCTAAAATAACTTGTTCTTGGAAATGAAAAAGTATTCGTAGACGTGACTCACAGATTATTAGGAACATAAGCAAAATAAAAACATTGGCCCAGATTCAAGAAGCAATGGCGCCTGTGTAACCATAGGTTACACAGCGCAATTGCTTACTTGCCCCGGCGTTACGAATGCTCCTGATTCAGGAACATCGTAACGCCGACTGCAGCCTAAAATCTGCGTGGCATAAGGCTCTTATGCCACGCATATCTTAGGCTGCATTCTAGCGATGACCGCTAGGGGGCGCTCCCATTGTGCTCAGTGTATAGTATGCAAATTGCATACTAACACCGATTCACAACGTTGCGCGAGCCCTGCGTACGCAATTTACGTAGTTTGCGTACGTCGGGTTTCGCGTAAAGGTTGCACATCCTAATAGCACGCGCAGCCAATGCTAAAGGATACCCGTCGTTCCCGCGCCGCGATATTTGAAATCTACGTCGTTTGCGTAAGTGATTCGTGAATGGCGCTGGACGCCATTCACGTTCACTTTGAAGCAAATGACGTCCTTGCGACGTCATTTGCCGCAATGCACGTCGGGAAAGTTTCCAGATGGAGCATGCGCTCTACGCTCGGCGCGGGAGCGCGCCTAATTTAAATGATTCCCGCCCCCTACGGGATCATTTACATTAGGCGCCCTTACGCAGGGCAAGTTTACACAGCGCACACGTAATTTACGGAGCTACTGCTCCGTGAGTCGCAGGTAGCGCAGTAAATTTGCGGGGGCGCAGGGCAAAAACGCTGCCCTGCGCCTACGTAAATAAGGGGCAAATCTACCTGAATCCGGGCCACTAATATTATATGGGGGTCTACAGTGCTAGTGGTTGTTTACCTCTCATGGACATTCAGCATTGGGCCTACTGATTTCACAATACCATGTATAACACAGTGTATAAAGGGGTGTGTAGCATATACCACACAGTATTTACGGTTGAGCAGTATTGTGCACATTATATACCATACAGCAGGCATGTCCAAAGTCTGGCCAATCGCGGTCCGCTGTCCGGTTTTGAACAGGAAGGTTATCTAAACATATATATCTTTTGTGGCCCCGAAGATCTCCCAGCGTCGGGGCCACAAAAGATATATAGACTGGCTGCCTTAGAGGGGACAGGGAGGAGGCAGGACAAGTGCCGTGCATACAGGAGGAGAATTTACTGTTTACAGGCAGCCTCTGTTATAGGTCCCGTCTCCGGTGCTGCCATTGGACGACTGTTCTGTCCATCGAAGGAGGTGGGACTTTCTATTAAAGTGGCTGCTGTGTAAACATCAGATTCTCCTGTAGGTAATCTTTGGTGCTCATCCTGCCCCCTCCCTGCACTGATGGCAATGGTGGGTGCTGCATTCCTCGCAATAGTGAGTGCATTCCTGGCAATGGTCGGTGCTGCATTCCTGGCAATGGTGAGTGCATTCCTTTTCAATGGTGGGTACATTCCTTGCAATGGTGGGTGCAGCATTCCTGGCAATGGTGAGTGCATTCCTGGTAATAGTGGGCAAGTGCATTCCTGGCAATGGTGGATGCTGCATTCCTGGCAATGATGGGTGCATTACTGGCAATGGTGAATGCTGCATTCCTGGCAATGGTGGGTGCATTCCTGGTAATGGTGGGTGCTGCATTCCTGGCAATGGTAAGTGCATTCCTAGCATTGGTGGGTGCGTTCCTGGCAATGGTGGGTGCTGCATTCCTGGCAATGGTGGGTGCTGCATTCCTGGCAATGGTGGGTGCTGCATTCCTGGCAATGGTGAGTGCTGCATTCATGGCAATTGGGGGTCTACAGATGGGCACTGACCCTTATTTTGCTTCACAGTTCTTTATTAAAAATTTAGTTTTTTTCCTGAAACGTCCCTCTGAAGATGTGTGTTATACGCCAACATAAGCCTCATTTTTTATTGCCCCCACTTGTCAGCCTATTTTTTTATTGCCCCCACTTTTGAGCCTCATTTTTTATTGCCCCCACTTGTCAGCCTCATTTTTTATTGCCCCCACTTGTCAGCCTCATTTTTTTTATTGCCCCTCACTTGTCAACCTCCTTTTTGTATTGCCCCCCACTTGTCAGCTTCATTTTTTATTGCCCCCCAGGGCAGGGCCCCACTTTGTCAGCCTCATTTTTTACTGTACTGTCCCCAGCCCCTGTGCCCGACTTGTCACCTGACCTGCTCCAATCAGGTTCCATTTGCTCACCTTCTAATCTGGACTGGTCTGGTGAGTGGTTGAGCGCCGGTCTTTGTTCCCTGGTCCAGGCTGGGGGCCCCCCCTCAGGCAGTTAGTCGGCTCGAGCTGCGGGCGGGAGGAGGAGAAGTCGGGCAATGCGCTGCGGGAGTCAGAACAGGTAGCTGAGCCATGGATCTAAGCCAGCCAGCACTGCAGAATGCCTCCGCCCACGAGGAGATCACTGAAGACTGGAGGAGTCAGGAGGAGACGCTCTGGCTGCTCTCTCTGGGTGCTGCTGCCACAGCCAGAGAAGGAGAGGAGGTGGATTGACACGGAGCGCAGGGCAGCACTGGGTAAAGGCTTTTCTCCTCTCTGTCTCGCTCTGAGATTCTGCGAATGTGACGTCACTGGCTGCTAGATGCCAGACGGGGGGCCCTAGCAACCAGTTTGGCAATTGTCTATTAGGGTGGCTATGTGTCCTCATTTCATTCCGGGACACTGTATTGTCCCGGAATAAAGGTGCCCAGGACACGGGTCACAAATGAGAATTATGGGACAATCCCGGGCAATCCGGGACATGTGTGCACCCTACTGCTGGGTGTTCACTATGCTGGGTATAATGTGTGATGTGTGTATGGTACTGTATATGCTGCTCAGTGACATATATACTGGGTACATGGAATGATTGTGCCCAAATCACTTCCTATGTGTGGCCCTCCTCACAGTCAGTGGCTGTCTGAAGGATGGCGTGGGCACGTTAAATTATATTAAGAAATTGAAAAAACATTTTCAGTTTTCTTCTACAAATAAAATGTCAGTTTAATTATATAACTGTAGGAAATAAAAATAGACATTGACATTCAACAATTCACTGATTGGATTGTATAAAAAAATGATAGCGCAAAATTTAGCATGTATAGAATATAATGAATGATTCAGCGAGTCACAGTTCAGAGTAATTATCTGTTGCTTCTATGCTTGGAATAATATAGAAAGCCTCCAATCCCTTGGAGATTTCTACTATGAGGCGAAATTTAAAGCAGAACTTCATGATTTAAAAGTGAGTTCTTGGCAGATATAATAGACACAAATTAATACAGCTTGGTAACATTTAAATATCATTAGCTGTATTCTTTCAAAAACAAGCAGTGTAAATACCTGTCTGTGACCTGGTATCAGCCTCTTGCAGTCTACCGTATGGCAATACAGGGTACAAAGCAATACAAGGTGCCAATCAGTTTGTGCGCTGACAACAAGCATGCTGATGGAGGGAGAAAGCAGAGTGACGAAGAGATGAGCTCATCAGTGTGCTGCTTGTGCCTTCAATGTCCAATCACAAGTTGGGGCGGACCCAGGACAGTCTTAGCTTAGAGGAAATGGGTTGAATGATGCTAGCCATCAGACTGAGGACATCTTGTGGTGGAAACAAAAGGGCCAGATCCACAGATAATTAGATGGGCGCAGCGTATCAGAGATACGCTACGCCGCCGTACCTTACCTGGCGGATCTTCGAATCCTCAAAGAATTTGCGCCTTAAGTTACGGCGGCGTACTGTATTTCTGGCGGCGGAATTCAAATCGGCGGGTAGGGGGCGTGATTAATTTAAATGAACCGCGTCCCCGCGCCGAATGAACTGCGCATGCGTCGTTCCGAAATTTCCCGCCGTGCATTGCGCTAAATGACGTCGCTAGGACGTCATTTTTTTTAACTTAGACGTGAGTTACGTCCATCCCTATTCACGGACGACTTACGCAAAAAAAATAAAAATTTCAAATTTTGACGTGGGAACGACGGCCATACTTAACCACTTAAGCCCCGGACCAATATGCTGCCTAAAGACCCAAGGTGTTTTTACAGTTCGGGACTGCGTCGCTTTAACAGACAATTGCGCGGTCGTGCGACGTGGCTCCCAAACAAAATTGGCGTCCTTTTTCCCCCACAAATAGAGCTTTCTTTTGGTGGTATTTGATCACCTCTGCGGTTTTTATTTTTTGCGCTATAAACAAAAATAGAGCGACAATTTTTGCTTTAATAAATATCCCCCAAAAACATATATAAATTTTTTTTTTCCTCAGTTTAGGCCGATACGTATTCTTCTACCTATTTTTGGTAAAAAAATCGCAATAAGCGTTTATCGATTGGTTTGCGCAAAATTTATAGCGTTTACAAAATAGGGGATAGCCGAGAGTCGAGACTGGCCGACTATACCCGAGTGTACTGCGCTCGGTATATGTCGGCGCAGTATTCAAAACTCGGAGCGGGAAAGCGGGTATTGGCGTATACCGCGCACCCACGATTTTGCCCTGATTTTCAGGGCAAAAAAGTGCACGGTATACGCTGATAAATACGGTAACTGCTGCACAAGTCTTGGTAATAATATGACCTATTATTTTCCAACGGTTTGTCTGACAGTTAGCCACCCATTCATCAGTTCTAATGGTCTTTCTTGTCTGCTAGTAGTCAGCCGTTGATCAACAGCCTGCTACTCATCCCTCTGTTGTGCAGTCACTCCTTATTTGCTTCTATGTGGTTGACTTATCCTTTAGTCCTGCTGCTTCCTCTTTTCGATTTTCTAAGAAAGGTGCTCTTTTCCATCGATCGACTTCAGTGCAACCAGAATGCCCATAGATATATCAAATCTTGGTCGGTCTCTGCTGAAAAGGCCAAGATTTAATCCATCAAAGTCAAGCAAATCTGGTTCACATCAGAATCGCACAGGAATGCGCTCCCGCCCCTGCGAGGGCGTGCGACGGTGTACCCAAATAAAGTTGATGTTCTTTTTTCCCCCCACAAATAGAGCTTTCTTTTGGTGGTATTTGATCACTTCTGCAGTTTTTATTGGGGGGCCGGACACTGCAAGGTGTTTTTTCACCTTAATGCAAGGCTTTACAACCCCTTTAACCCTCTTGAGTATGGCGTTCACCAGAGCTTCACAGGTTGCCACTGGAGTCCTCTTCCATTCCTCCGTGACAACATCACAGATATTCCTGTACTGAATATTGCTTATTAGCAAACTGAAAGGAGTGTATGGGGAGTCCATGATGTTTCCATGTGTCCTTAGAGAGCAGTATAGAAGATTACTTGCTACTAAATTGCAGTAATAGGCTTAGGTGTCATAATCTAATTTGTTACTAGCTAATGATCATCTAGTGTTACATGCAACATTGTTTCATAACATGGCTGGATAGCAGGAACTTGTGTCTGTACAGTTTGTCTTAAGCCCCTTTCACACTGATATGTTTTTCCTGCGTTTTTATCTTGCAAGAAAAACACAAGAAAAATATTTCCCTTTAAATCCTATGGGACTTTTCACACAGTTGCGCTGTGGGTTTGGTGTGTTTTGAAATGTCCTGTATGCTGCATCTTTGGTGCAGTTTTGAAAAACGCACCAAAACCGCAGCTTCCAATTCAAATGAATGGAAATTGTGGCTAAATCATGGGAAAATTGTAATAAACACCTACCGCGATTTGCGTCCCACCGGCATGGCAGCTTCCAGCAACTCCTGTGCCTGCGTGGGTTTCCTCCAGTTTCCTCCCACGCTCCAAAGACATGCTGGTAGGTTAATTGGCTTCTGCCCAAATTGGCCCGTCTTGAATGATAATTGTCACAGTTGCTTGTGCTCTCAGCTGAACTGTCAAGCCCAAGGTGTCATAACTGATCACATGTGCAGCACCTGGGCAACTGCAGATCAAACAGAGGCTAAGATCGTGCGCTGATTGGCTAGAGGGGGAGCCAATCAGCAGGTCCAGCGGATCCAAAGGCCGCTGGCCACCTGCGATCATCCCAGAGAGACACAGAACGGCGGTCTGCCTATGTAAACAAGGCAGATCGCCATTTTGTCAGGGGCTAAGACAGAGATCTTGGGTTTCTGCTAAGCAGGTACTCTGTCTTTCCCCAGTCAGGCCATCACCCAGACAGTTAGCAAGAGCTGCCAGGGAACACATTTAATCCTTTGATCACCCCTAATGTTAACCGCTTCCCTGCCAGTGTCATAAGCACAATAACAGTGCATATTTTTTTAGCACTGATCACTCTAATAATGTCACTGGTCCCCAAAAAAGTGTCAAAAGAGTCAGTTAGGTGTCTGATTTGTCGGCATTGCACCGATTTGAACAGTGCGATTTCCAGCAACAGGATGCAATAGACTTCAATGGAGAAGCTGCAGAAAGGCATGTAGTGCCTTTTTCTGCGATTTTGCCACGATTTTACTGCACTCTGCATTTTTTAACACACCCAACAACGAATTGCTAAAAAAAAGCATAAGAAATGCAAAACGCATCTAAAAAACACGCAAAATGTGTCAAAAACACAAAATGCACCGCAAAAATCACTGCAGAAACGGATCAAAAGCAAACTGTATAGCTGTGAACTGGGTCTTATTATACCATCACAAGACATCTGCAATCCCCAGTTACAGCTATAGGCATGCGGCGATACCGCACTGTGTTACAGATTTAGAGATGCAGTATTGTGTATGTCACAGCCAGAGGGATGCAGTGAAACCGCACTGTGTCACAGCTACAGGGACACAGCCGGAGGAATGCGAGGATACCTCACTATGTGTCACGGATACAGCATTGTGTGCGTCACAGCTGGAGGGATACAAGGATACAACACTGTATGTCACGCTATAGGGATGCAGCATTATGTATGTCACAGTCAGAGGGTTGTGGGGATACTGCACTGTGTGTCACTGCTATAGGGACGCAGCATTGTGTGTGTCACAGCTGGATGGATGCGAGGATACTGCACTGTCTGTGTGTCACGGCTACAGGGATGCTACATTGTGTGTGTCACAGCTGGAGGGATGCGAGGATACCACACTGTGTCATGGCTACAGGGACGCTACATTGTGTGTCACAGCTGGAGGGATGCCAGGATACCACACTGTGTCATGGCTACAGGGACGCTACATTGTGTGTGTCACAGCTGGAGGGATGCCAGGATACCACACTGTGTCATGGCTACAGGGACGCTACATTGTGTGTGTCACAGCTGGAGGGATGCAAGGATACCACACGGTGTCACGGCTACAGGGGTGCAGCATTGTGTGTGTGTATGTCACAGCCGGAGGGATGCGGGAATACCACACTGTGTCACGTCTATAGGGATGCAGCATTGTGTGTGTATCACACCTGGAGGGATGCGGGAATACCACACTGTGTCACGGCTATAGGGATGCAGCATTGTGTGTGTATCACAGCTGGAGGGGTGCGGAATGCTGCAATTGCGTGTCACAGCTGCAGGGATACGGTAATTGAGGACAAGTCAACGGCATTCTTAAATGTCACGCCCCTTTTCCCATTCTGAATTGTATTCGTTCCTGGGACACGGTTGCTGTGACAACACCGCCCTCCTATGGCGAGTGACAGAGGAATGAACCAATGGAGGCTAGTTTTCCGTGATTGGTTTGTAGGCATTCCAGACGAGAACTTCTGACAAGCCATAGGCTCTTCCGCTTTCCGATTAAAGTGGGCGGGCATTGTCGTCTCGGCAACTGTGTCCAGGGCAACGAACGCAACCTGTGCCCGGAGGTGTGACGGGCCACTGCGGGTGTGTGAGAACGGGAGAGGGACGCCGGGGATGCTGAGTGACTGGCCAGGGATACCAGAGCAGGTGAGGCGGCTTCCGGCGACCTGTGGCTTCTCTGTGCCACCGGTGTGTGTGGTACAGCTGGCAGCAGTGCAGTGTACAATTCATAGGCGGTGTGTAGCGGCGCTGACATAGGAGTGCAGAGTTTATGGAACTTCCCCTGAGCACTGACCGCCATCAATACACCTACCGGGGGCGAAGGAGAGCAATATCAGCGCTATGGGGGCGAAAAGTGGGCGGTACTGGGGCGCAAGGTGACACTAAGGAAGTCCAGTGGAGTCACAACTGGAGCAGATGTCCATGGCAACCAATCAGCTTCCATCTCAAATTTTCTCTTCTGTACTCTGCAAGTTGAGTTGCTCAAACATTTAGTAAATGAGGAGAAGCTCTCTTGACTTCCATCATCCAATCATGTGCAAGCAAAAATGCTGTTTTTTTTTTGTTTCTTGCATGTGATTGGATATTCTTTGTAAAGTGAGCTTTACTAAGCTCTGGCGCAACTGCACTTGAAGAGCACACATCTATTTTCCTTTAGTAAATCCACCCCACGTCTGTCTGCAATAGAATCTACCTGCCTGGTCACAATCCCCTGTAGACTGTACACTGGACTCAACGGGGTAGATTCAGTAACATTTACGCATTTTTTACGTAGGCGCAGGGCACCGTTTTTGTCCTGCGCCCCCGCAAATTTACTGCGCTACCCGCGATTCACGGAGCAGTAGCTCTGTAAATTGCTTGTGCGCTCTTTAAAATTGCCCGGCGTAAGCGCGCGCAATTTAAATGATCCCGTAGGGGGCGGGAATCATTTAAATTAGGCGCGTTCCCGCGCCGATCGTAGAGCGCATGCTCCGTCAGGAAACTTTCCCGACGTGCATTGCGGCAAATGACGTCGCAAGGACGTCATTTGCTTCAAAGTGAACGTGAATGGCATCCAGCGCCATTCACGAATCACTTACGCAAACTACGTAAAGTTCAAATTTCGCGACGCAGGAACGACGGGAATACGTAACATTGGCTGCCCCTGCTAATAGCAGGGGCAGCCTTACGCGAAAACCGCCGTACGGAAACGACGTAAACTGCGTACGCAGGGCTCGCGTAACGTTGTGAATCGGCGTTAGTATGCAATTTGCATACTATACGCTGAGCACAACGGGAACGCCACCTAGCGGCCATCGCAAGAATGCAGCCTAAGATATGCGGGCATAAGAGCCTTATGCCACGCATATCTTAGGCTGCAGTCGGCGTAACGAGGTTCCTGAATCAGGAGCATTCGTTACGCCGGCGCAAGTAAGCAATTGCGCTGCGTAACTATGGTTACGCAGGCGCAATTGCTCTCTGAATCCGGGCCAACATCTCCAGCACTGTGCTGGGATGAAAGACTTCTACGCATGTGTGGGAGTGATCATCATCCCACACTGGCCAATCAGGACAACCGAGGACCAGTACCCAGAAAAAGCCATAGAGAAGATGCCAACACAACCATGCTGGTGTTCGTTGGTGTGTATTTGTGACTTTAGTTCCACTTTAAAGACTTGTTCTTATTTGCTTTGGTCTCTGAAGAGCGATCTGAGTTCGGATCTCTCTCCAGAGACATTCCGACAGGCAGTAAGGAAGCGTTGTATCTCTGTTTTCACTCTGGCCATTTGTATTGTCTTGATGCAATAACAATCACCTTCTCACCACTGGCTTTACAGCAGTTATAAAGGCAAAAGGTTTTTGCATTATGCATAAAAAAAACCTTCTGTGTGTAGCAGCCTTCCCAGCACCCCCTAATACTTCCCTGAGCCCCATCTCTCCCCAGCGATGTCCACGGATATCTTAGCTTCCGGGACTCTCCTCCTGATTGGCTGAGCCACAGCAGCGGCGTCGTCGGCTCCCTGTCAATCAAAGTCAGTCAGCCAGTCGGGAGAGAGGGGTCAGGGCTCCATGTCTGGATGGACACAGGGAGCTGTGACTCGACTCGGGTGCCCCTATAGTAAGCTCTTTGCTGTGTGGGCACTCGACAGGAGGGAGGGGCCAGGAGGGCCAAAGAGGGACCTGAGAAGAGGAGGATCCAGGCTTCTCTGTGCAAAACCAACTGCAGAGCGGCCCGATTCATTTAAATGGGTTGCATTCAGCAGGCACTACTAAAGCATCAGGGTATAATTCCTTCAACGTCCATGAGGCAAAGCATATGCAAACCCCTGGCCGCTGCCTGTGCAGGTAAAAGAGAGCAGTAAAATGCAGCTCAACCATGGTGTTTTACTAAGCCTCAAATCCTAGTATAAAAGAGCCCTGAGGCTGGGTTCACACTACTACACTACTTTCATCCTACTTTGCTCTGTGTTCAATGTTTCCCTATGAGAGCGTCTTGTAGCGTCCTACACAAGTCGGTCCGACTTTGAAAATGCTCCCTGTACTACTTTTAGTCCTACATTGATCCTACTTCAGGCCCATTGAATATCATTGAAGTCGGACCAAAGTAGTATCCTGTTCATGAAAGTAGGATGGATGTAGGACCAATGTAGGATAAGGACCAATGTAGCAGAGCAAAGTAGGATGAAAGTAGTGTAGTAGTGTGAACCCAGCCTAAAAGCTGATTAGTTGCCATGCACAGCTGCTCCACATTCTGTCTTCTCTCAAGGCTTCATTAATTCCTTACAAAGTGGTCACCAACATGGCGCAACGTATGCATTAATGGGCTGGAAAGTAGGCACTAACAAGGCACAAAGTGAGCAATAATGAGGCACAAGGTAAGTGCTAAATGGGTGCATAGTGGGTTCTGATGAAGGGCATGACGGGCACTAATAGAGCTCAAGGTGGGTGCTAATAGAGGGCTAGGTGGACACTAATTCGGGTCAAAGTGGGTGCTAAAATGTTGAAAAGGGGGCAGCTATGGGGTGCCTCCAACAACAAAAAAATCTACCTTGCACCCTCTTTTGCGCCAAAAAGACGGTGCAAGGTTGATTTTTTTTTTTTTTTTTTTTTTAACACTTAAAATAATAAAAATAATAAAAAAGCAATGAAAGTTCCACTTTAGTGACGGATTCTTTAAAATCATGACATTTATTTACTTGGAGATGAAATCTTTTATACAATGTAACTTTTCAGCAGTTCCTGTTCTGCCTTTGTCATGCTTACAGAAGAAGAAGTTGGATTTATATTTAGAAGGCCGTTAACCAGCTCTGGTCATCCTATCACACATACTAAGATTTGATACGGTATAAAGAGATATTTTCCCATCACATGCTGCTGGTAAAGGGGGTTTTCCAGCCTGTTGGAGAGGATGGCACAGAGATATCTGGGCCAATCAGCCGCTATCAAAGGATCTGCCGAGAAAGAGGAACACGCAGGGACATTTTCAGCGGGGTTTCCGGAAAGCTCCAAATGCTCGGGTGGTTCCTTTGATACATCTGAATGATGAGGGCTCAATGGGAAAACCTTCTTACAGTGGAGATTCACCTCTGTATCTAAAATTAGGAAGCATAGATGTACCAATATATTCTATTCAGTTAAAAGGGGAAATCACTTAAGACAGGACACAGGGGAGGGACTCATTTAATGGCACCTTGTGCTTCTCTCATTTTAGCAGCCCTTTTTTATTGGGATTTGATGTAAGAGTCACTTCAAGCACTCTTGAAGTGCACTCTTGAAAAAGCTGCACCGCATACTAGCTCATTATGAAATACTTACCTTTAGAACAAGGCGTCGGTATCTCTGCCGGTCCACACCGAGGGAGATGACATTTTCCCTCGGTGTGTCTTCCGGGTATCGCGGCTCCAGCGCTTTGAGTGGCTGGAGCCGCGATGTCGTCACTCCCGCGCATGCACGCGGGCAGGCCTGCCGCTACAAGGCAGGCAAACCAAGCAATTTCTTGGGGCCCCCGAGCAGGCCTGGGGCCCCAAAAAGGGCCTCTGCCGCGCTCCCAATATGCTGCAGCCACCTGAGCGCTCTATAGAGAGCCTGCAGCACTGCTGCCTTGAGTTGCCACTTCCCCTTTTCTGTAGCGTGGCCAAACTCCTCCTCCTTCCTCCTGTCAGTCCGCACTCTGGCTGGAATTCAGTTTCCTGTTCCTGGCCGGACTGACAGGAAGTGCACACTGAGTGCTCACTTCCTTTTAGTCCGGCCGGGAGCAGGAAACTAAATCTCCTGCCACACGGTATGGACCCGGTAGGGGGCATAAAAAGAACATAGGGAGGGGGGAGTAAAAAGAACATGGGGAGGCTTTGCGTGCGTGTGTGTGGGGGGGGGGGGTGGGTTTGGTGGGGCCTCCATGTCCATTTTGCTTGGGGCCCCCAAATTCCTTTAAACGGCCCTGCATGCGGGAGACTTCTTTCCGGTAAGGTCTGCCGGGCCTTTAGCCAAGAATCCCTTGTGTGCATGCGCCGCTGCAGTCAGTGGCTCATTGCGAGGGGAATATCGCCTAAACCATAAAGGTTTATTATAGGCTTACCTGTAGTTAAAAGTTAAACATTTGACTATACAACCACTTTAACAGACCAAACTGTCCAGAAAAAGTGGCAGTTAGAGGGTTGAGACAAATCATTGAACACTGACAGAGGTGTTTACAATGATCAGCTTGCATTCATTTATGTAAAGCCATTATCCCAAAAGGTAAAAAAAACGCTTGGTTCTTCCAGGTGTCGGTCTATGCACGTTTTTCATTGGCTGGAGCAGAATGATGTCACTCCTGTGTGTTGTAATATTAATATAGATGTGTAGGTATTTAAAATATTGTGTTATATGTATGGCATGGTATACATACAGGCATTCAAGGTTATTCATCAAAAGGTGTTTGCTGACCAAAAGGGTTAGTGGCCAAACACAGATCAAAGGGACAGAGGACCCTTTGATGTGTTAATCTTATCTAAGACCAAGACACACCTAGGTGTGTGAGATGGCCTGGTACTTCCTTACTAATATAAGGAAGTATTTATTGATGGTAATTAGACTTGGGGAAGTTTTCATTCAGGGAAACAGTTGGTTGACCTGGAAGAACCACTCCCTCCAGTGTGAGACCAGTATTTGAGAAAGTCAAGCTGATCTTGTGACTGAGAAATATGGCATATGTCTAGGAAGAGATTGGAATTATATACTCTGTTGGATTTGTATCATCTGTGGAATTTGGACTTTGTTCGTTTTTGGAAGTTAATTAAAATTGCGTTCTCTGGAGAACCTGTGTTGCTGCGGAACAACAAATTTATAGTCATCATACTAACATCTAAGATATTAATTATCTAACCGGAGTACTGGACACTATACATCTATATCACTACATTTATTGGACATATTAGATCACTACACTGTGCATGTGTGGGAATGCAATCATCCCGTCACACTTACACACTGAGCATGCGCAGCTCAGCGTACATTCTGCAGAGGATTACGAATAGGCAGTAGTGTACTTTATTGCAAAATGGACAATGAGGTAGACTACATTTACTAAAGGCAAATAGACTGTGCACTTGCTCCAGAGCTTAGTAAATTAGGTAAAGGTTCACTTTACAAAGAACACCCAATTGCATGCAAGGAAAATAAAAAAAAACAGCATTTTTGGTTGCATATGATTAGATGATGGAAGTCAGCAGAGCTTCCCCTCCTTTACTAAGCTCTGGTGGCGGTAAAGCGGTGGCGGTAAAGTGCCCTCGGGCTTTCACACTGGAGCGGTGTGCTAGCAGGACCGCTCCAAAAGTCCTGCTAGCCGCATCTTTGGAGCGGTGAAGGAGCGGTGCGTTTACCGCTCCTTCCCATTGAAAGCAATGGGAAACCGCGGCTATACTGTTGGCAGTGCGCCTCTGCAGAAGCAGTGGAATTAACCCTTTTCTGGCCGTTAGCGGGGTAAAACCGCAACGCTAGCGGCCGAATACGCAGCAAATCCGACGGTAAAGCACCCCTCAAAATAGCGACACTTTACCGCCACCGCCCCACTGTGAAAGGGGCCTTAAAAATTTAATTTTTCTGCTGGGACTGTTCTAAACACAGGAAAAATGCGCCACTTTACAGGCATACTGTAGACACCCCCCAGGTATGAAATTTAAAGGAATATTTCACTTTTATTCTTTCATTTTAAGCATGATTAAAATCACTGCTCCCGCAAAAAAACAGCCCCTGCATGTCCCCTGGGACAGCACCCGGGTCCCCAAACACTTTTATTACAATACCAAGCATGTAAGCCTTTAAAATTAGCCCTTTTGATTTTTCATGTTTAGTGTCCCATAGACTTTAACGAGGTTCTGCGGCTTTAGAATTTTCTCAGAACTCAGCATATTGTTCCGTGTTCGCCAGAACACCCAAACAACCAAAGTTCAGCCCGAATTTATGCTCGTGCAGAACCGTTCACCCAATCCTAGTCATTACCTACAGGGAATCAGCCCAATGTGTACTGTACAGTTGATGTACATGAAATATAAAATATCTAATCAGTGATACAGTACAGGACCATCAGCATACATTTATTGCACTCGCTCAGTGCCGTAATGATGCAAGTTACATGCACATTTGCAAGAGTGACATCATCGCGGCCTAACTATTCAAAGACAGAACCCAGAAGGAACAGCAGGTGAAGACGGAAGAACATGTGACCAGAGGGAGAAGTGACAGGAGGGCTTTGTTTAATAAGTCTGTCATAATGTTCTAATGGACAGTGGATACTCGCTCATCATGGCGTAACCCACCTGGGGGCCCATTTAATTAAAAAAAAAAGTTTATTACCACTTTATTATTTTATTATTGTTAAATTAATTTGTAAGCAGAATGTACTGGGCACATTTAAGTTTGTGTCTTTCTTCTGTGTCATACTTGTGACTTTGGGAAGACCTAGATCTGTACTTCCGATGTTCACATTGCTTATTTGACTATTTTATTTACAAGTATCTGCAAGGACATGCTGTTTCGTGGTCAGTCTTCCCAGGACTGCTCTATTTAAGTCAACCTGATGTTCACTGAGCCTGATGAAAAGCATTGTGGAGTTATTTTTAGTGCAGTCATGTAGCCACCTGGTGTCCAACTGTCTGTACTGCGCCATCACTGTCACTTGCAAATCATTTTGTGCAGTCTGGGAAAACAAAGATCTGTGCTGCAGAATACCTTGTACTGTATCAAGGGCGTCTGCTCCATATGGCAAGGGGGGGTCGTTTGCCCCCCCCCTGGAATCGCCAGGGAGAGCCAGGAGCAGGGCCGAACTGGCCCTGGGGCTGCTTTAAGCGGCGACTGTAGCGCTCCCCTCCTTTTGTCCTCCGGCGCTCGTATCGTATGTCATGGAGCTGGGTCTGTGTGTAAGGTCCCGCCCCCCTAGTTCGGCTCGTCTGATAGTCTTCTAGTGTTCCGCCTATTACACGAGCCGAACTAGGGGGGGGTGGGACCTTGCACACAGACCCAGCTCCGTGACATACGATACGAGCGCCAGGGGACAGAGGGAGAGGAGCGCCGTTTTATATCATTTACCAGGCCTGTGCTTTGTTTGTTCTAACATCTGTTGCCACAGGTAACACTAGACTATTTTCTGATGTGTTTTTAGCAAGTCTGGAAACGCAGAGCAAACACAACACGGCATAGTTTGTAGTTGTCCCTTATTTAGAGTGCCTGTCCCTCTTCTGGAATCAAATCCATTTGTCCCTCATTCCAAAAGGTTCCTCTTTTAGACCTGAAATAAATATACTGTCAATATAGTTTAGTGTTTCAGTCAAGGGAAAGGGGTGTTGTGTAATGTAAAGGGGTCCAGTGATGCAGGGTTCTGTGTAACGTAAAGGGGTCCAGTGATGCAGGGTGCTGTGTAATGTAAAGGGGTCCAGTGATGCAGGGTTCTGTGTAACGTAAAGGGGTCCAGTGATGCAGGGTGCTGTGTAATGTAAAGGGGTCCAGTGATGCAGGGTTCTGTGTAACGTAAAGGGGTCCAGTGATGCAGGGTGCTGTGTAATGTAAAGGGGTCCAGTGGTGCAAGGTGCTGTGTAATGTAAAGGGGTCCAGTGATGCAGGGTGCTGTGTAATGTAAAAGGGTGCAGGGTGCTGTGTAATATAAAGGGGTCCAGTGGTGCAGGGTGCTGTGTAATGTAAAGGGGTCCAGAGCTGTGGGGTGCTGTGTAATGTAAAGGGGTCCAGAGGTGCAGTTGTGGAGAGGGGGTACACAGTAGTGACAAAGAGATATTAAAAGATGCAGGGGGCACAGTGGGGTGTTTTTACATTTTAACGTGGGGGGGGGGGCGCTTTTAACCCCCGCTAGCGGTTGAAGAAAGGGTAAAATGCGACTGTGTATCGCCGCTGCCGAAGCGCGCCCCCCCCTCTGAAAAAATTTCAGCGGACGCCCTTGTACTTTGCTTTTATATTACTCTAGTGGAAAAAGCCAAAAGAGCGGAGGAAACGCAGGGCGGTCCTGTCAGCTGCCAGCTCAGCTGGGATTTTACGGAGGATCCCCGCTGAGCTTTGCGGACACACGGAGCAGATCATTACTGATCCGCTCCGTGTGTAAGGGACCTTTCACAAGGGCTGTCTGCCTGTTAATTTTTCAGGTGGACCTAATTGGACACTCCAGTCTCCTCTATGGAGCGGCGCCACCATCTGATATGATCCTGCCCACAAAAAACTGATGGTGGTACATTGTATGTTAACACATTTGATTGTACAATCACCTGTTATATGAGAAAAAAACGTATAAAACCATTAAATTATCAATAACCCTAGGTTCACATCTCTGCATGTTTGCGGGCTGCGCTTGCTCGTGCATGGCAGCCCATTCATTCCAATGGGCTGCCGTGCCTGTGTTTCCACAAAAAAAAGGTGCATGTGCCTTTTCAAAAACGCACTTTTTTTTTTTTTTTGCTGTGATCCCCGTCAGTGTATTACTAGATTTTAAACTGTATATACACTTTATTTCTAATGTTTTACATATCTATACCTGCAAAAGGGGCCAGCCTGAAGTGATCTAGCAGGACTTGATTTTCTGACTAAATTTTCACTAATGAAAATGTAAAGAAAAAATTCATATGCATTAACTTTGACTGGACAATAATATTGTGTCCTCCATGGGCTCCCTGTCTGTCTCTGATGATAGAACAGACTGACCATTGGAAGAACAGCGCAAGAACCTCACAAACAAGCAGTTTCCTATGAGAACTCAGCTTCCCTAACTATGCAAATGCAGTCCACTCTCTCCACAGTAGCGGATGAACTTCGTATGCAGAAATAGTGGACTGCATGTGCGTGTTGAGTTCTTGTAGCAGGGTACACGTTCATGAGATGCTGGGATTGTGCTTCCAATAGAAAGATGGAGAGGGGCCCACAGTAAACTTGGCTTTAAAAGGAATGCTAATATTTAACCACTTAAGACCCGGACCTTTAGGCAGCTAAAGGACCCGGACAGTTTTTGTGATTCGGCACTGCGTCGCTCTAACTGACAATTGCGCGGTCGTGCGACGTGGCTCCCAAACAAAATTGGCGTCCTTTTTTTCCCACAAATAGAGCTTTCTTTTGGTGGTATTTGATCACCTCTGCGGTTTTTATTTTTTGCGCTATAAACAAAAATAGAGCGACAATTTAGAAAAAAATGCAATATTTTTTACTTTTTTCTATAATAAATATCCCCCAAAAATATATAAAACATTATTTTTTTTCCTCAGTTTAGGCCAATACGTATTCTTCTACCTATTTTTGGTAAAAAGAAAAATCGGTTGCCTTCCGCGCATGCGCGAGTCACACTGCACGTCCTCACTGGTCCCTGCTGTCTTCTGGGACCTGTGTGTCTCCCAGAAGACAGCGGGGGAGGACAGAGTAAGCGCCGGAAGTGGCATAGGTCACCTCGATCAATGAGGTCTATCCACGGAAGTGAGAGCAAATACCTGCATTACACAGGTATCTGCTCCCTCCTCCCCCCTGAAGGGTGCCAAATGTGACACCGGAGGGGGGGAGGATTCCAAAAAGTAGAAGTTCCATTTTTGGGTTGAACTCCGCTTTAAGAAAATTTTAAATTACTTTTATTTTATTTTATTAAAAATTTGACTTTAGCAATTGAGTTTACAAATGAGATATCCAAAATATTTAAGCCAGGGGTCATCAATAGCAACCTCCATGTTTCCCCTTATTACTTGCATGCTTGAATATTACTGTTTTTTTTAGGAATATTCACCTGACAATTGTACATTAGCTTTAGCACCCTTGCATTTTAATTATAACAATTCCTGGTTTGCATTTTCTGTTCCCCCTTTTATACAGGGACACACGCATACTATGATCACCAGACATTGATACTATGAAAATGGACACCATTGACAATCAGAATTCAGAAGAAATATTGAAAGAACTGGTAAAAATCTTCATTTTAATTTTACATTTATCCATTTTTACAGCATCCACAAATCTGGAAGAACCATAAAAAAACATATGTAGTCTTGAATGTAGCAACTAAACGTTCATAAGGAGCATCATGGACCTCCAAGAAGATACTGGGGTGGATTCAGGTAGGGGCGCGCAAAACTGCGGCGGCGTACCGTATGACATTTACGTTATGCGGTCGCAAGTTTTACAGGCAAGTGCTTGATTCACAAAGCACTTGCCTGTAAAGTTGCGGCGGCGTAGCGTAAAAGTGGTCGGTGTAAGGACGCGTAATTCAAATGATCCCGTAGGGGGCGTGGATCATTTAAATTAGGCGCGTTCCCACGCCGAACGTACTGCGCATGCGCCGTCCCTAAAATTTCCCGACGTGCATTGCGGTAAATGACGTCCAAGGACGTCATTGGTTTCGACGTGAACGTAAATGGCGTCCAGCGCCATTCACGGATGACTTACGCAAACAACGTAACATTTTCAAATCGCAACGCGGGAACGACGTCCATACTTAACATTTTCTGCGCCTCCTAATAGCAGGAGCAGCCTTACGGGGAAAACGACGTACGCAAACGACGTAAACAACGGCCGCACGTACGTTTGTGAATCGGCGTAAGTATGCAATTTGCATACTCTACGCTGACAACTACGGGAGCGCCACCTAGCGGCCAGCGGCAGAATGCACCCTAAGATACGACGGCGTAAGAGACTTATGCCAGTCGTATCTTAGGCTACAGTCGGCGTATCTAGCTTTCTGAATACAGAAAGTAGATACGCCGGCGCAACTTAGCAATTACGCGGCGTATCTATGAATACGCCGGCGTAATTGCTCTCTGAATCTACCCCCTTGTGTATATAGAAGTACTCTTTAGTTTGCCCGTGTATTCCTAATAACTACCTGGTCAATTTTTAGACTTGCTGTAGATCTGGTCTGTGCTTTAAATTGATGGGTTGGTGGGTGAAAGAAGTATTTAGGTGGGCTAACATAAGTGTGAGAGCTTACAATTGGCTTTATTGTGCTGATATTCACTGGCAGACCGAGGAGCAGAAAGGAGTTCAGTCATTGGCATGGAGATTGTAGATTTGCTCACATAAAGTGATTGTAAATCCATGATTTTTATTTTTTTTTCTTTAACCACTTACCCCCCGGACCATATTGCTGCCCAAAGACCAGAGTACTTTTTGCGATTCGGGACTGCGTCGATTTAACAGACAATTGCGCGGTCGTGCGACGTGGCTCCCAAACAAAATTGGCGTCCTTTTTTTCCCACAAATAGAGCTTTCTTTTGGTGGTATTTGATCACCTCTGCGTTTTTTATTTTTTGCGCTATAAACAAAAATAGAGAGACAATTTTGAAAAAAATGAATATTTTTTACTTTTTGCTGTAATAAATATCCCCCAAAAATATATAAAAAAACATTTTTTTTCCTCAGTTTAGGCCGATACGTATTCTTCTACATATTTTTCGTAAAAAAAAATCGCAATAAGCGTTTATTGATTGGTTTGCGCAAAAGTTATAGCGTTTACAAAATAGGGGGTATTTTTATGGCATTTTTATTAATATTTTTTTTTACTAGTAAAGGCGGCGATCAGCGATTTTTTTTTCGGTATTGCGACATTATGGCGGACACTTCGGACATTTTTGACACATTTTTGGGACCATTGGCATTTTTATAGCGATCAGTGCTATAAAAATGCATTAGATTACTATAAAAATGCCACTGGCAGTGAAGGGGTTAACACTAGGGGGCGGGGAAGGGGTTAAGTATGCCTGGGTGTGTTCTTACTGTGGGGGGGGGGGGTGGCCTCACTAGGGGAAACACTGATCTTCTGTTCATACATTGTATGAACAGAAAATCAGCATTTCCCCTGCTGACAGGAACGAGAGCTGTGTGTTTACACACACAGCTCCCGTTCCCCGCTCTGTACCGCGTGCGCCCCTAGTGGCGGCTAATAGGCAGGACGTCATATAACGTGATCTCGCCTAGGAGAGCCACCTTGTGGACGTATTTCGACGGTGCGGCGACGGCAAGTGGTTAAAATAACAAAAATATAATACTGACCTGCTCTGTGCAATGGTTCTGGTCACTCACCTATTCCCTACTCTCTGGCTGTGATTGACAGCAGTGGGAGCCAATGGCTCTCTAAGCCTATAAGGAGCAAGAGAGCTGCTCCTCTTGTGCACAGCAATGGATGGAGATCTGGCTCCGGTAAGTATGAGGATGAGGTGCACTCAGAAGTTTTTTTTACCTTAATGCAGAAAATGTATTAAGGTAAAAAAAACTTTGGCTTTTAGAACCACTTTAGGTTTTAGAGACTTAGCCCTCTTCCACACAGGCGGACTCGGTTGCTACGGAGTCCGCCAGCTCCCGCCGGCTCAGCGAGAGATCTCTCCGCTGAGCTGGCGGATGACAAGTCCCTCTCTGCTCACTGAGCAGGGAGGGGCTTGTGCAGCACCGCTGTCTCCAATGGGGAGATCTGATGAAATCGGACAGCATGTCCGTTTTTCATCAGATCTCACCCGATCCGATCCGCCATGAATGGATGGGGACGTATCGACATCCGTCTGATTTTGGTGGATCGGATGTCAGCGGACATGTCTCCGCTGACATCCGACGCTCTATAGGACTGCATGGAGCGGCTGTTCAGGTCAAAACTGACAGGGGCCTTATGCAGATCAGAACCCTTGGCTGTGGTTTTGCTAATAGTAGGGACAATGTGAACTGTGTTCCTACTATTGCAGGAAAGAGAGCTCCTTTCTTTTTCAAATGCCGCAGCACATGAGCAGTGCGCGCGCTCTCTCTCTGCCTATCCCCGCGTTGCTGGGATAGAGAGAGCATGTACTGTGCATGCGCAGCTTTTGAAAAAGGAAGCGCATTCTCTTCATCAATACTAGGGGTGAGCAACAAGAACTGCTGTGTCCTGCAATTAACACAGGAAGTAAGGATGTAAACAATAAAGTCTTTCCACCAAACTGCATGGGGGACAGAAATGGCCTACGGGTAGGGCATCTTAATATTTTAACAAACAACACAGTGCTTTTAAAACTAATGCATGGACTAATGTCTGTAAAAAGTGAACTTGGTGTTTAAGCATATAAAACAGTTAAACATTTAAAAAAAATGAAAAATCTATATATTTCCATAAATTAACATATCTTGAATATGCCTCTGATTTCCTAAAGGCAAGGTGAAAGATAATTATGCTTCTAATCTATATGCTTTGGTTGGTGCCATCAGGGCGCTTTTTATGTCTGTTATTTTCTAGTTAGCTACCCATTGTTCTTGGGCTCATAGGTAAATGTAGAATGCAGAATGGACATTAAATAAGTCTCCGTACCAGTGCCTCTTTTTTTAGAAAAAAACAGACCAGAAAACCTAAAGTCCAGAACAGCATACTCAGAGATGCTGGGAACTTTTAGATTTGCAAGTGCAGTCAGATGAAGGAAAACTTCAAACAAGCTCAGTAGCTCTGGCGAGGCAGCTCCCACGCAGCAGGGCTTCCCCCAATGGGCACTCACACCATGGAAATACTGAAAGGAACACCAGACCAAAATCGGATAAAGGAGTCCAAGATTATTTTATTTGTTAATAATAAAAAAAGGTGAATAAAAACAGTCAATGCATTTTGGGAGCAATACCACTCCCCCTTTATCAGGGCTACAAGAGAAAAAAAAAATAGTCCTAATGATGAACAATTATGTCAAGCTATGCATATTGGTATACTGTATACCACAAAATCTAAAACCTCATACACTGTAATAGCAACAAATGAACTTCAGTTTTCTCAATTGAATTATAGAATGTTAAAAGATACAAGCAATATACATAGTAAAAACATCTAGCAAAGACAATACAGTAGATGTTCCTACAGGGGTGGCTAGGGGTTCCTTGAGCTATATCTAACTGACCTCCCATTTGATGGTGCCTTCATAGTTCCAGGCCCAACACCTCTTGGCAGAGCCGTTGACATGACTGCAAAGGAGTCATTCTGGCCACCACTGTAAGGGAGACATACTTCCCACTTACCAACACCAATGTAGGATGCATTTTCCCAATGAACCCTGATAGACTAAAGTTACCAGGGGTTCACTGGGACCTAAAAATGATTTCAGGGTTGAGAAAGGCTGGGTTAGACTGTATCCAAGAACAGCAGTGAAACCATATATATGTTTTGCATTCATATTGTTATGTTGTGAGCTTGCTTTGTATCTTTGCTTACAGTGTGCGTGCAATGGTGTCAACTATGAGAAGATTGCACAAGAAGGACCAGCAAATAAAACACTTGAAATGTTCTTTTCTGGTTATCCGAAAATGGTGGGACTCTCTTACTTTCCAAATCTTACAAACCTAACATTAATTGGACAAAATATAGAAAACATCGCTGGTCTAGAATCGTGTCCACTGCTTCAGAAACTTTGGATTACGGAGTGTCGTTTGACAGTAAGTGGAAAAAAGAACAGAGCTCATTAAAATGTTATTCAAATCAATAAATATATGCAGGAACATATCTTCTTTGCAATGGAAGGGTAGCTAATCTGCAAATTACCAACTCTATAATACCTTACGCCCCCACAAACAATGTTTCTGTACCTAACAAGACCTAATGCTAGTTGATTAAAGCTCAACTCAGGGCTGCATGCTCCTTCAAGCTCCTCCAGCCTAAGGGCTCTTTCACACAGGGCGGATCAGTAATGATCCGCCCCGTGAACCTCCGCTTGCTCAGCGGGGATCACTCCGTTGATCGCCGCTGAGCCGTCAGATGACAGGGCGGTCCCCGCACACTGTGCAGAGACTGCCCTGTCAGATCTCCGCTCTCCCCTGTAGGGTGATCGGATGAACACAGACCGTCTGTCCGAAGTTCACTTGATGCGATCCGCAGACGGATGGAAAAATAGGGTATTCCTCCGTCTGCAGAATTGGAGGATTGCGGACCCGGATGATATCAGATGTCAGCGGATGTTCATCCGCTGATACCCGCAATCTCATAGGGAACAATGTATGTCCCTTTTTCATCCGTAAACGGATGGATGAAAAAGCAGACATACGTTCCACATGTGTGAAAGGGGCCTAAGACCCTTACCAGCAGTATGTTAGGTAGGGTTTAATAAGCGCTTGGAATACTGTTTTAAGAAGGTTTAGGCTAAAGTCCAGGTAACAAGTGAATACAGATTCAATGTTTATACAGTGCATGCAGCTCTGAATGTGACTTCTACCTCTAATAGCTAGGATAGAAGCTGATCTGGTAGTTAATGGGCAGTTTAGACTGTTGATTGTGGCCCTTTGCTAGCTTTTATCTGGCCCTTGGGACATTATTCCCCCCCCCCCCTCACACTTTCAGCAACAGTTGGGCATAGTTCCTGCCACTGACACCAACGATGAGACACTATTCTTCCCACTGACACCGTTGATGGGGCACCAAATCTCCCACTGATACCAACGATGGGGTAATTATTACTCCCCCTAGAACCAATGATGGGGAATTGTTAATTTCCACTGATGTCAGGATATTTTCTTCTCCCACTGGCCACAGTCTGGCCCCCCTAAAGTTTGAAGAACAGTAAAGTGGCCCCCTTTTTTTTTTTTAAGTTTGAAGACCCCTGCTTCAGACCATTAGACCGGAAGGCCTAGACAGGTAATGATATAGACAGATTTGGTCCCAAAGACAAATGGGTTTATTGTGGTTTATTATGTTTTTCAAATATTGGCACAGATTATTTATCTCAAGCTGATATCTTTTACACATTTAGCTTAAAAAAAATCATTTTAAGGGGCCTAATGAGTTGGTGAGGTTGGAAAAAGACACAAGTCCATCAAGTCCAACTTGTGTGTGTGCTTTTATGTTAATAGTACATTGTATTTCCCTGTATGTTGTGGTTGTTTAGGTGCCCATCTAATATTTTTTTAAAATTATCGATGCTCCCCGCTAAAATCACTGCTTGTGGAAGGGAATTACACATCCTTATTGCTTTTACAGTAAAGAACCCTCTATGCAGCTTAAGGCCTCGTACACACGACCGAACATGTCTGCTGAAACTGGTCCGCTGACCAGTTTCAGCGGACATGTTCGGTCGTCTGTACGTCCGACCGGACAATTTTCCGGCGGATCGGACAGGTTTCCAGTGAAGTGATTCGACGCATGCGTGGAAGCATTGAACTTCCAGGGCCGCGCACGTCGCCGCATCATCGTCGTGGCGACGGCACGGCCACGTCACCGCGTATCGTGTCCGCGCGGATTTCTGTTTGATGGTGTGTACAACCATCAGACAGAAATCTCTGGGCGGACATGTCCGCTGTAAACGGTCCGGCGGACCGTTTTCAGTGGGCAGTCCGTCCGTGTGTACGAGGCCTAAGGTTAAACCGTCTCTCTTCTATTTTTAGTGAATGGCTGTGTGTCTTATTAAATTTCCTTGGAAAAGTTTTATCGCTATTGTGGGGGTCACCAGTACAGTATTTGTGAATAGAAATCATATCCCCTCTCAAGCGTCTCTATAAATATTGTCCGGTTTAACAGAAACCGGCCGACATTCGCCTGTGTGTACACCAGCCTATAAAAAAGAAGTTGGCTGAATAGGCATGCTGAAAAAACAGCATCTGCGCAGCATCCAATCAGTGCTGGAACTGGAAGGAAAGGCTGCACAGTCTTTTTTCGTTCAGCTGGGTTAAATGAAAAAAAAAATTATAGGGTGTACCAGGCTTTAGAAATATTTAGGCCAGGTTTATATTTAATAAAATTATATTGACACAATTTTTTTTTTCTTACAGGAAATTAAAGGTCTAGAAACGTGCCTTAATGTGAAAGAGCTCTTCCTTTATTGTAACAGTATTAAGGTCATTGAGTCCTTGGAAAAGCTGACCCAGTTAGAAGTACTCTGGCTAAATGATAATCAGATTGAAGTAATAGAGGCAAGTACAAAAAAATTATATTTTCAACTGGATTTCTCAATGTTTACAATGTGTAAAAGAAATAAGATGTCCGTTTTATGAAGAAGTGGATCATTAATTTGGAATGTATGTTCCTTGCTAAAGAACATTATTTTTTATCACATGGTTATGGGTAAAGTTCATTTTAACCACTTGCCTACAGGGCACTTTCACCCCCTTCCTGCCCAAGCCATTTTTCAGCTTTCAGCGCTGTCACACTTTGAATGACAATTGCGCGGTCATGCAACACTGTACCCAAATTTAAATTATACATTTTTATAATTTTTTTCCCCACAAATACAGCTTTCTTTTGGTGAAAGAGGGGGAATGGAAAAATATCCTCACATGTAGTGTACATGTGGATATTAAATCATATAGAAAAGATGTGCCGCGTCCTAATACGTATGAACAAAAGAATAACTGGGGGCGAGTTGTTGGACTTTTCAGGCGCTATAGACTAGTCAGAATATAGTCACACAAAGAGAAGTTTTCTCTAAAAGGTTTTTGATTTATTTCGACATAAATATGTATTAATATGTATTTTTTTATGTTGAAATAAATCAAAAACCTTTTAGAGAAAACTTCTCTTTGTGTGACTATATTCTGACTAGTCTATAGTGCCTGAAAAGTCCAACAACTCGCCCCCAGTTATTCTTTTGTTCAGCTTTCTTTTGGTGGCATTGGATCACCTCTGTGGTTTTTATTTCTTGCGCTATAAACAAAAGAAGAGGGACAAGTTTGAAAAAAACACAATCTTTTTTTATTATTTGCTATAATAAATATACATTTTTTCCTCAGTTTAAGCCGATATGTATTCCTCTACATATTTTTGTAAAAAAAAAATCGCAATAAGCATATATTAATTGGTTTGCGGAAAAGTTATAGCAGCTACAAAATAGGGGGTAGATTTATAGCATTTTTATTTATTTTTTGCTAGTAATGGCGGCGATCAGTGATTTTTATCGTGACTGCGATATTGCGACGGACACATCAGACACTTTTGACACATTTTTGGGACCATTCACATTTATACAGCGACCAGTGCTATAAAAATGCATTGATTACTGTATAAATGTGACTGGCAGGGAAGGGGTTAACACTAGGGGGCGATCAAGGGGTTAATGTGTTCCCTAGGAACAAGAGGGTCTGCCTCCCGCTGTCATTTGACGGCGGGCAGTGGACAAGCAGTTAAAGCGGAGTTCCGGCCACAATTTCACTTTTTAAATATAAATACCCCTGTAATACACAAGCTTAATGTATTCTAGTAAAGTTAGTCTGTAAACTAAGGTCCGTTTTGTTAGGTTGTTACAGCATTTAGACACTTTATAAAATAGAAATTGACTGGGGCCATCTTAAGTGTGGGCATCATGAAGCCAGACTGTATGACTTCCTGGATTTCAGCCTTGCAGATCTTGCACATGCTCAGTGCTGCACAAGCAATGTAATAGTTTTCAGATCAGGTTTCAGCACCTGTACTGTCCAAGTCACATGATTCTTCGAGACTGGGGAGTGCAGACTCCTGGAAAGTTACATCCACTACATTCCCAGGAGTCTGTGCGGTGAAGCTTAAGCACCTAGGTGCAGGAAGTGGGAAGATTAACCATTCTGCCTAGCAACAACACTTTGAAGGCATCTAAAAAAAAAAAATATGTTTTCTTAAAGGACTAATGACATTTTTTTTAAAACTACTGATGTAATGTTATATTTATGGGTGGAACTCCACTTTAAGTACATTTTCAAGACTTCAATGTGACAGTTGAGCAGCCAATCCCCAAGCATCTGAACCGTTGGGTTCATATATGGTGTGTGTTTGTGTTTGTGTTTTTATAATTTTTATAATGGTTTAAAGCAATGTTAGCTTAGAGGGTTGACAAAAGGGCATTTTTCCTGGTTTTCTAAATAATATTCCATAATGGCATTAAAAGACAGCAGATAATGATGGTGTATTGTACAGTGTATCTTCCTTTATGGGAGTTACATAATAGAAGTAGTTATCACCTCTATGCATTTATTCATGGCTGGAGTCATGGGCAATGCTCTGCACATTGTTGGCTGCTTATAATAAATGATTACTTGCATTGCCTCATATTATTTGCCTGTATTTCATTAGCAGAATAAATAAAAGCTGATGTTGTTTTTCAGGGACTGGAAACTCTACAGAATTTAAAAGAGCTTAATCTGGCTGGAAACCTAATACACTCTGTAGGTATGTAAATATATACTCTGCTAGACTGTGCTCTGTATTCTTCTCAATCACCTTTCTAAGGATAATCATCAAATCCATTTAATTCTACCTCTAGCCGAAGTGTAATTTGGTATGGAACTGAATTTATAAATGCTATTAACATTCTATAAAATCACCCTGGTAAATGTAATTTCTGGAGATGTGTCACACATATGCATTTGTAGATTTTTTTTTTTCTTTTTGGATTAAGCTTTTAAAATAACTATAATGTTTAGTGGAAATGTAAAGTTTGCATACTCAGATTTTAACCCCAACTCTAGCAAATTACTTTTCAGAGCCACACAATGGGCCCTTTCACACGTACGTATCCCGTGAGGGTCCGTTTATTTAACGCCCGCTTGCTTAGCGGGGTCGCTCCGTTGATCTCCGCTGAGCTGGCAGATGACAGGGGGGTCCCTGTCAGATCGCCGCTCTCCTCTATGGGGGGATCGGATGAACACGGACTGTCTGTCCGTGTTCATCCGATCCACAGATTATTTTGGAAAAATAGGATTTTCCTCCGCCTGCAGAAACGGAGCATAGCAGAGACCGATGAGATCAGATGTCAGCGGATGTTCATCCGCTGACATCCGCAATCCCATAGTGATACATGTTTGTCAGTTTTTCATCCAGAAACGGATGGATGAAAAACGGACATACGGTCCGCATGTGTGAAAGAGCCCAGTGAAAGAAACACTAAGTACTGTAGAATAGTCGAAGGGTTCAGGGGACCCCCGTGGACCCTAAAACACCAACAATAAAAGGTGGGCGGGGAGGACTATAGCGGTACCTGATAAAGTAGACAAACTCAACCCATTTAAGTACTGTAGAAATAAATGCTACATTTCCCTAAAATGCGCCTGTGAACAGGGCTATCTTAATGAGAGGGCACACCTGGGCACTGCCCAGGGGCCCCAGCAGCATGGTTGGCCCCTGCACTTCCCCAAAGCAGCTGGTCCTTGAGCCCACGCTGCCCCAAAATTGGGGGCCTTATGATGGCACTGAGAGTGATGGATACACAGGGAAGGCAGGCTGGCAGCGGTGCGCCGTGCTGTGCAGAACGATACCTATTATTTAACAGCCAGCAGGGAGGGGCAGGGTTGGAGCACCAGTGATGCTCTGACCCCGCCTCATGCAGCTTGAATGCTCGGAACTCGAAGGCTGCGGGGTAGGAGCTGGAGTGGGAGCTGCTGAGTCGGCAGCACTGAGAGCCCACCTGCGGAAGTAGCATTGTGGATGGTGTCATGGTGATCCCAGCTGTCCAGCACTGTTTGCAACGAAGGGCTTGGAATGCCCTGAGGGTTGCTCCTTTCTCCGCTGGGGTTGGGGGGTATATCAAGGGTGTATGGGGGAAAACAATGCAGAGGGGTCATCTGGAGTGTATAGGGGGTAGCAATGCTTGGGGTAGCTTGGGTGGCTATAGTGCTAGAGGTATCGGGATATAGAGAGGCCACAGTGTAGGTGGTATCATGGATGTAGTGGGGTCACAATACAAGGGGTATTGTATGATATATGGTAACAGTGCTGGGGGGAATATCTAGGGTGTAGAGGGGTCAGAGTGTTGGGGGGATATCTAGGGTGTAGAGGGGTCAGAGGGCTTGGGGGATATCTGGGGTGTTTGGGGGGTCAGAGTGCTGGGAAGATATCTGGGATGTAGAGGGGTCAGAGTGCTGGGGGGGGCATAAATCTAGCAGATATATTATATGCACAGGACAGCTTTGTTACTTGTATGTATGTAGTATTTTCCCACTGTTTCTTTGCATGTAGTTAATGAGGAGCTCCACCCAAAAGGGAAAGCGCGGATTGTCTGCCTCCTACCTACTTGATGTCTTTTTACCTGCGCTGTCTCCATTGTAGGGGCCCCATAGCATTACTTTGCCCAGGGGCCCCTACAGAACCTGCTCTCTTTTTTTCTCGTCGAGATTCTCGTTTGCCTGTTTCCAGACGAGAAACCCGAGAGTGTGTATACTTACCTGTCGCCGTGGAAACCCGCTCATGCTCGAAATGACTTTGACGCATGCACGGTAGCTTCCACGGCATAGGTAGGGTGAAGCAAGATGGCGGCGACGGCATTGAATGTGATGAGCGCATGCTCATCATACGCGATGATGTCACTGCGTTTTTTTCTTTTCAAGAGAACCGCGGTTCTTTTGAAATGAAAGTCAGTACACTCGGGCGGCAAGAGTTTCTTGCCAAGAATCTCGTCAGGGAAAACAACAGGTTTTTCCTGACGAGATTCTCGGTCATGGAACCCGCGGACCCGATCGCCGCTGGAGTCCCGCGATCGGTCCCTGGAGATGAAGAACGGGGAGAGGTGTGTGTGTGTGTGTAAACACACCTTCCCCGTTCTTCACAGTGGCGCTGTAATTGATCGTCTGTTCCCTGATATAGGGAAAGGCGATCAATGACGTCACGTGTCCAGCCCCACCCCCCTACAGTTAGAAACACATATGAGGTCACACTTAACCCCTTCAGCGCCCCCTAGTGGTTAACTCCCAAACTGCAATTTTTTTACTGTGAAAATGACAATGGTCCCAAAAATGTGTCAAAATTGTCCGATGTGTCCGCCATAATGTCGCAGTCACGAAAAAAATCGCTGATCGCCGCCATTAGTAGTAAAAAAAAATTATTAGTAAAAATGCAATAAAACTATCCCCTATTTTGTAAACGCTATAAATTTTGCGCAAACCAATCGATAAACGCTTATTGCGTTTTTTTTTTTTGTTTTTTTTAACAAAAATATGTAGAAGAATACGTTTTGGCCTAAACGGAGGAAAAAAACATATTTTTGGGATATATTTTTGGGGGATATTTATTATAGTAAAAAATATTGAATTTTTTAAAAAAAATTATGGCTCTATTTTTGTTTATAGCGCAAAAAATTAAAACCGCAGAGGTGATCAAATACCACCAAAAGAAAAAGCTCTATTTGTGGGGAAAAAAGGGCGCCAATTTTGTTCGGGAGCCACGTTGCACGACCGCGCAATTGTCAGTTAAAGCGACTCGCAAAAAGGGGCCTGGTCCTTTACCTGCATATTGGTCCAGGTCTTAAGTGGTTAAGCTGGCTTAAGCATGGCTGCTTAAACAAAGACATGAGGTTTTGAATCTGGCTGTTTTTGTCACCAACTTGTGGCTGTTGGGGAAAATAAAGGTGGCACATTGTTCAGTACTACTTCCCCCCCCCCCCCCTATTCTCTGAACACAGTTTGGGTTCACCAGATCTCCGTTACAGCACATTCATGGATAAGCACAACACTAAGTTCTTGCTTTGCTTTTTTTTAACAGGACATTGCTTGGATCCAAATGTTAATCTTGAACAGTTAAACCTGTCGGGTAATAATATTGCTTCTTTTAAGGTATTTATAGCCATTTTTGGTGCAAATATATAATTGTTAGTTCCTTAAAACCTGTATGAAGTGTCATTTATCAGATGGTTCCTTTCAGTTGGAGGTCTTCACAGTTGTTATGTGCAGTAACTAATGCCAACTAATCAGCTTTTGGCTTTCAGTTGCTTAGATAGTACCACTATAAACATTTCTCACTTACCGTATATACTCGAGTATAAGCTGACCCGAATATAAGCCGAGGCACCTAATTTTACCACAAAAAAATGGGAAAAATTATTGACTCGAGTATAAGCCTAGGGTGTCCATCTGCATGCCTCACTGTGCCTCACTTTGCCTCACTGTGCCCATGCCTCACTGTGCCTCACTGAGTCCATGCCTCACTATGTCCATGACTAGACTGACATTTAACATGGGAGTCTATGGAAGGGGTGCCCTGCTTTGAAAAATCGGTGCTCCCCAGCTGTAGGTTCCCCCAGACAATAAACTTTGCACACTTGTAAAGGAAGAGTGGGGCTATATGGGTCCAGGGGACCTACGACCGGCCGGTACCGGGTCCCCAAAGTCACCATAGAAATTACAGTTTAACATGGGAGTCTATAGAAGGGGGGCCCGGCTTTGAAAAATCGGTGCTCCCCAGCCGTAGGTCCCCCACACAACAAACTTTGCACACTTGTAGAGGAAGAGTGGGGTTCAGGGAACCTATGTCCAGCCGGTACTGGGTCCCCAAAGTCACCTTAGAAATGACAGTTTAACATGGGAGTCTATGGAAGGGGGGCCCCGGCTTTGAAAAATCGGTGCTCCCCAGCTGTAGGTCCCCCACACAACAAACTTTGCACACTTGTAGAGGAAGAGTGGGGTTCAGGGAACCTATGGCCGGCCGGTACCGGGTCCCCAAAATCCGGGAGATCAGGCGCAAAAAGGTGACTCAAGTATAAGCACAAAAAAATTTGCTGAAAAACTTGTCTTATACTCGAGTATATGCAATAATTTTAAATAATAACTTCCCCATTACCTTCTTTATCAAAGATATAAAATATTGTATGGCTGTGTTTGTGAATGCTTTATTTACGTCTCTCTCATTATTTTTTAGGAACTCACAAATTTAGCAAGACTTAAAAATATAAAGGATTTGGGCCTGAATGATCCACAATACACCCCTAATCCAGTGTGCCTTTTCTGCAATTATGCTACCCATGTATTATACCATATACCACAGCTTCAGAGACTTGACACATATAATGTGTCCCAAAAAACAGTCAAGGATCTTGCAGAAGTGAGTTATATTATTAAACGGTATACTTTCAGTACTTACCATGGCAGGCATTTGGTCAATTTCTGGTGATATTCCATAGTGGAGTTTGTTTATGTGTAAAATACTCTGTCCTAGTTGAAGCTAAACAACTCCAGGCAGATATGAAAGTTACAGTGCCTTGAAAAAGTATTCATACCCCTTGCAATTTTCCACATCTTGTCATGTTGCAGCCAAAAACATAAATGTATTTTATGTGACAGGACAGACCAACACAAAGTGGCACATGATTGTGAAGTGCAAGGAAAATGATAAATGGGTTTTCAAAATTAAAAATCTGAAAAGTGTGGCGTGAATTTGTATTCAGCCCCCGAGTCAGTACTTTGTAGAACCACCTTTCGCTGCAATTGCAGCTGCAAGTCTTTTTGGGTATGTGTCTACCAGCTTTGCACATCTAGAGAGAGGCCAGGCCATTTTGAGGAGGGATTCCAGTCCGGGGTTTGCCTGTGTTGGGTAGCGCTGTCCCAGCTCTCAGTTCCATTCTGGTATACGGAGAGGAGTGTTCAAACGTGAGAGACGGAAGTGTCAGCGGAGCGCACTGTACAGACTCCCCGCCAGGACTGCACCCTCACTGAATGATGGCATGATCTCTGAGATTGGAATCCATCGAATCTGTGACTGTGTTGACCTGAATTAACATCCTTTGGATTCGGCTGGATCAGATTGAGCTGTACTTCCTATAGGCTGTCTTGGATCCTCTGTAATGGGGGGTCACTGAGTTACGGTAAGCAGGCATTTCTCTCGGTGGTGGATCACATAAAACAAGTTTTTTTCTGTGAAGTAATCACAATATATGGAAGAGACTGTTTTTCACACGGGTGTTTCAAGTTTGAAGTCAATTATACCATCTTCACACAAATTTTTTTATTAATTTTTTGTGTTCCCTTTGGACTCACTAAGTTCACATTATCAATTTGCTCCATTAATATCATATGATAAGCTCATTGGACTATATGTGTTTTTGTGGGTTCACTCATTTATTCACAATACCCATTTGCTATACTAATACCATATGGTTTAGTTCATTGGATTATTATATGTATTTTTGTGTTTTCACTGATTTATATGCACTAAGTGACAAATAATAATCATCATTATTATCTTTGTTCATACTTTGTGCAGAACTATCACAGTTAGGGCAACCAACTCCCTTTTTTTCCTTTTTGGGTTTGTGTCTACCAGATTTGCACATCTAGAGAGAGAAATTGATTGTAAAATAGCTCAAGCTCTGTCAGATTGGATGGAGAGCGTCTGTGAATAGCAATTTTCAAGTGTTGCCACAGATTCTCAATTGGATTTAGGTCTGGACTTTAACTGGGCCATTCTAACACATAAATATGCTTTGGTTTAGAAACCATTCCATTGTAGCTCTGGCTGTATTTTTATTGTCGTTGTCCTGGTGGAAGATGAACCTCCACCCCAGTCTCAAGTCTTATGCAGACTCTAACAGGTTTTTTTCTAAGATTGTCCTGTATTTGGCTTCATCCATTTTCCCATCAACTCTGACCAGCTTCCCCACAACATGATGCTGCCACCACCATGTTTCACGGTGGGGACGGTGTGTTCAGGGTGATGTGCAGTGTCAGTTTTCCGCCACACAAAGCATTTTGCTTTTAGGCCAAAAAGAAAAATGTTGGTCTCATCTGACCAGAGCACCTTCTTCCACTTTTCCCCCACATTGCTTCCTGCAAACGAGACTTCTTATGGCTTTATTTAAAAAATGGCTTTCTTCTTGCCACTCTTCCATAAGGGCCAGATTTGCTAAAGCCTCGTACACACGACCGGTTTTCCCGTTGGGAAAACTGCCATGAGAGCTTTTGGCCGGGAAAACCGGGCGTGTGTATGCTCCATCGCAGTTTTCCCAACAGGAAAACTGCTGAAAAAAAAAGGAGAACCAGCTCTCTTTTTTCCCGCCGGGATTCCTGGCGGTTTTTAACCCGGCAATTTTCTTATGGGAAACACTGCGGTGGAGCATACACACGGCCGGGATTCCCGACCAAAGCTCTCATGGCAGTTTTCCTGTCGGGAAACCCGGTCGTATGTGGGGGGGAAAAAGTTAGAGCAGGTTCTCGGTTTTTCCCTCAGGTTTCCCGGCGGTAAAAAGTCAGTGTGTACAAGGCATTTTGGTTGTCTTGTGGACAGATTCTCCCACCTGAGCTTTGGATCTCTGCAGCTGCTCCAGAGTTACCATGGGCCACTTGGCTGCTTCTCTGATGAATGCTCTCCTTGCCCAAACTGTAAGATTTGGTGGACGGCCATGTCTTGGTAGGTTTGCAGTTGTGCCATACTCTTTCCATTTTCGGATGATGTATTGAACAGTGCTCCGTTCAAAGCTTTGAATACATATATATATATATATATATATATATATATATATATATATATATTTTTTTTTATAACCTAACTCTGCTTTAAACTTTTCTACAACTTTATCCCTGACCTGTCTGGTGTGTTCCTTGGCCTTCATGATGCTGTTTGTTCACTAAGTTTCTCTAACAATCCTATTGAGAGCTTCACAGAACAGCTATTTGTACTGAGAATAAATTGTACACAGGTGGACTCTATTTACTAATAAGGTGACTTCTGAAGGCAA
Source organism: Rana temporaria (assembly GCF_905171775.1). Lineage (NCBI taxonomy): Eukaryota > Metazoa > Chordata > Amphibia > Anura > Ranidae > Rana > Rana temporaria. Next base: position 36,183,481 of record NC_053501.1, on the reverse strand, counting down.
TTGGTTCCACTAGATTTTAGTCAGGGGCATCAAGAGTAAAAGGGGGCTGAATACAAATGCATGCCACACTTTTCAGATGTTTATTTGTAAAATAAACTTTTTTACTTCACAATTATGTGTCACTTTGTGTTGGTCGATCACATAAAATCTCAATAAAATACATTTAAGTTTTTTGATTGTAACATGATAAAATGTGTAAAATTTCAAGAGGTATGAATACTTTTTCTAGGCACTGTATAAATGAATGCAGCTATGTAATCATTAAAACAGCATTCATTGTAACTTACTGTATTAAATTTAATAAATGCATGAAACATTACACAATAGGTGTAAGTACTCAAATTTGACCTAGCATCAGCCTCTTGCAGTCTATAGTTCAGTTGGTACACCAGAGCTCAGAGAAGGAGAAGGAGAAGCAGCACAAGGAGCCAATTGAGTGTGCTGCAGCGCAAGGAGCATGCTTTTACAGAGAGAAAGCAGATTGAGTAAGCAATGAGCTCATCTATGTGCTGCTTTTCTTTTCATTGTCCAGTTACAGGGTGAGGGTTGGGAGATGACCTGTAAGTGAACGTGAAGCTATATCACAGGTGCCATCAGTAGTGTATTTAGGTTTTGTGCTGCCCTAGGCCTGACTAAACTCGTGCACCCCCTAATTTAAATATGACCCACCCCTTTCTGTCACGGCCACACCCCTTTCTGTTAAGGACCCACCCTGAAATTTTGCAGTGGGGACACTAGTTCTTAGGGCCTGGATTTCCTTAATTTGCAAAGATTTCCTCTCACTTCCTGTCTGGCTATGGGGCAGGAAATGAAGGGAAATCTCTACAATGGGACAGGGTTGGTAAAAAATAAACTGACAGGGGCTATAACCCTCCCTTACTCTATCCAAAATGGGAAAAAAAAGTGTTGCCTATAGTTCTACTTTAACCACTTAAGGACCGGACCAATATGCTGCTAAATGACCCAAGGGGTTTTTACAATTCGGCACTGCGTCGCTTTAACAGACAATTGCGCGGTCGTGCGACGTGGCTCCCAAACAAAATTGGCGTCCTTTTTTCCCCACAAATAGAGCTTTCTTTTGGTGGTATTTGATCACCTCTGCGGTTTTATTTTTTGCGCTATAAACAAAAATAGAGCGACAATTTTGAAAAAAATTCTATATTTTTTACTTTTTGCTATAATAAATATCCCCCAAAAACATATATAAAAAAAAAAAATTCCTCAGTTTAGGCCGATACGTATTCTACCTATTTTTGGTAAAAAAAATCGCAATAAGCGTTTATCGATTGGTTTGTGCAAAATTTATAGCGTTTACAAAATAGGGGATAGTTTTATTATTTTTTTTTTTTTTTTACTACTAATGGCAGCGATCAGTGATTTTTTTCGTGACTGCGACATTATGGCGGACACTTCGGACAATTTTGACACATTTTTGGGACCATTGTCATTTTCACAGCAAAAAATGCATTTAAATTGCATTGTTTATTGTGAAAATGACAGTTGCAGTTTGGGAGTTAACCACAGGGGGCGCTGTAGAATTAGGGTTCACCTAGTGTGTGTTTACAACTATAGGGGGGTGTGGCTGTAGGACTGACGTCATCGATCGAGTCTCCCTATAAAAGGGATCACTCGATCGATGCAGCCGCCACAGTGAAGCATGGGGAAGCCGTGTTTACATACGGCTCTCCCCGTTCTTCAGCTCCAGGGAGCGATCGCGACGGGGAGGCTATAAACGAATAGCCGCGCCGTCGTCCCGGATCGCTCCCCGCAGGAATCCGACCGCCGCATGTAGTGGGGGGGAGGGGGGGGGTCCCGATCGGACCCCCGACCTACGTCTAGGCAGGGACGTACAGGTACGTCAATGTGCCTGTACGTGCCATTCTGCCGACGTACATATACATGCGGCGGTCCGGAAGTGGTTAAGCACAAATTTCTGATAATTTTATGGAGAGGGCTAAGAAGATCTAACCATGCCAATGGTGCAGCAGAAAACATATAACACAGTGAGGAAGGATTACATTGCCACTTCCTTTGTTTTTATAAATGTGTTCTATTTATTTTTTCTCATTGACCATGCGATTCTGTGTTTTCTCTCTATATTGTTTTATAGTCTACAGTGATGAAAAAGATAATGTACTACAACATGAGAGTAAAGACTATACAAAGACATCTAAGGAAAGAATTAGAAATACTAAAAGAGCGGAAGTGCACATTGGAACAGCTGCCACAGGAAAGAATGAAATTGCTTCTCTTCCAGGTGAAAAGTGTAAGTATTAGACATAAGGGGTTGATTTAGACCCCTTTCACACTGAGGAGTTTTTCAGGCGGTACATCGCTAAAAATATACCACCTGAAAAACTCCTGCCCAGCAACCTCAATGTGAAAGGCTATGACTAAGCACTAGTTTCAGTGCGAAACGCGTCAGGGGTCGGGTTTTATTTTATGTTGCTGTGACTTGTAGTGCTGTCCTTTTTTTAATAAAGGCTACAACTTGTTCAGAGTGCGGCTGTCCGGAAACAATTTTTCCTGCTTTGTTCAATGTGAAAGCCAGAGAGCTTTCACACTGAGGCGATGCGCTGGCAGGAGAGAAAAAAATCTCCTGCTAGCAGCATCTTTGGAGCGGTGAGAGGAGCGGTGCATTGCAGAGGTGCATTGCGGGCGGTATTAACCCTTTATCGGCCGCTAGCGGGGGTTAATACCGCACCGCTAGCGGCCGAATCCCGCGGCAAATCAGACGGTATAGCAAATCCCGCCCCAGTGTGAAAGGGGCCTTAGGCTGGCCAAACATGGTCGAATTTTAAAAGAATTTTCTTTTGAATATCAGAAAATTTGTGCGTTGTGTGATCCGATGGTGCCACCATTGATTTCGAAATTCCATCAACCAAGCCTTCAATTTCACCTCATGATGCTACAGAAAATAATTTTCGTGGCTGGGAATCTTCTTTTCTTTCTGGAAAATTTTTCATTTCCTGCGCATTGCTTTTTCGATTACATTTCTTGCACGATTCGCCCATCATTAATTAGAAAATTGCTTGTTTTTCCAAAAATTTCCAACATGTCCCATTACTCGATGGGGAGGGTAGTGCTGCGCTAATCAGTGGTGAATGGATAAGTGAATAAGCAGGTGGGGGAGGGGAATGAAAATAGGTGTAATTGAAATGAGGAGCAATATAGCCCAAATGGCATCCGCATAAAAATAAATATAAATGATCAGTGAACAATAACAGTAATGGTGCAAATCATATAACTACACAGGTTCCTCTTAATGTGATGAAATACACTATAAGTAATGGTGCAAAAAAAAATTCCAGGTAGCTGTGCTAAGTGACACTCCTATACTGGTGATAAACAGTCCATCAACAGAGTTTGAAAAATATTAGCAAAAAATATAAGTAAAATTTCAAAAGTCCAAGAAAGCAAAAGTGCAAGTGTAGGTCCGCAATATGGAGTGAGAGGGAAATGGGTATCCAGTGATCCTTTTAGGGTAAGTAAGGATGTCCCCTTACCTTACTGCTGTAAGGTAACAGCATATAGATCCAACCACATTAGATGGTTCACTCGATGGGCTCTGATCCAACAACGGCAGGTCCTCCTTGGAGTTCTCGTCCCAGATTGGTCAGTTTCTCGCCCCAAAGAAATAAAGCATCGATGGTGTGATACCGTTTTAAAAATTTTAATTCTCAAAGAAAATAGACAGGGGTACTCACATAATCCAAAATACAATTGAGCATGTAAAAAAGAGGGGCAATCTGTCGCCAACATCACCTCCGATACCTCTCAGTGGACTCATGCGCATTCGTCACTATCATGTGACTTCCTCCTCCTGAGGAAGTCACATGATAGTGACGAATGCGCATGAGTCCACTGAGAGGTATCGGAGGTGACGTTGGCGACAGATTGCCCCTCTTTTTTACATGCTCAATTGTATTTTGGATTATGTGAGTACCCCTGTCTATTTTCTTTGAGAATTAAAATTTTTAAAACGGTATCACACCATCGATGCTTTATTTCTTTGGGGCGAGAAACTGACCAATCTGGGACGAGAACTCCAAGGAGGACCTGCCGTTGTTGGATCAGAGCCCATCGAGTGAACCATCTAATGTGGTTGGATCTATATGCTGTTACCTTACAGCAGTAAGGTAAGGGGACATCCTTACTTACCCTAAAAGGATCACTGGATACCCATTTCCCTCTCACTCCATATTGCGGACCTACACTTGCACTTTTGCTTTCTTGGACTTTTGAAATTTTACTTATATTTTTTGCTAATATTTTTCAAACTCTGTTGATGGACTGTTTATCACCAGTATAGGAGTGTCACTTAGCACAGCTACCTGGAATTTTTTTTTTGCACCATTACTTATAGTGTATTTCATCACATTAAGAGGAACCTGTGTAGTTATATGATTTGCACCATTACTGTTATTGTTCACTGATCATTTATATTTATTTTTATGCTGATGCCATTTGGGCTATATTGCTCCTCATTTCAATTACACCTATTTTCATTCCCCTCCCCCACCTGCTTATTCACTTATCCATTCACCACTGATTAGCGCAGCACTACCCTCCCCATCATCAATTGCTTATGGTTTGATACACCTTCCAGTGCCGCAGCTGTACCTCCACTTCTCATCACTTTCATTTCCCCTCCCCCTTTCTTCCCCTCTCTGTTTCCCCTCCTTTGATAAGCGCGGTAATATCCATTTTTCCATGTCCCATTACTCAAATTCGATGGCCGCATGAAAATCGGCTGTTGCTGCAGCCCACTAATGGTGCGAAATACGAACGGAAATTCTTAGATAAGATTTTCGAAAGAAAGGGTCACTAAAAGAAAAAAAAATTTAACTAAATAGCTTCCTTTACCTTACTGCAGTCCTGGTTTCATGTCCTCATTGTTCGTTTTTGCTCTAATCCTTCTCTGTTCTGAACACTTCCTGGTTGTCTGTTTCCTGATGGAAAAAAGTCATGGGAGCTTTCTCTCTGTGGTCACTAATCAAGGAGGTGTGATTACTGTGTGTCTAAAACCCCTCAACACCAATCCAGTTTTGTTTTACAAACCATCACTGCCCTGTATTGGCTCTGTGGCTCTGTACATCACAGAGCAGGAAACGGCATGCAAAAACAAAACTGAAACTGTAGGCACATTATATGATTGATTTCTATCCATTTTTAAGCATTTTTAAAAGGAATCATTTAACTATTATGTCTCTACACCCTGTAAAGAGTCATTTCAGCTAAAAAAAATGTTTCCTTTACAACTCCTTTAAATTGCAGATCACCAATTCTTAGTTGTGGGGGCTGCATGCTGGGTCACACCAGAACGTGGCACCTTGGCATGACTGTCTTCCCCTCACATTCTGCTTTCTGAGGTAGGGGAACGATATCCATAGTCTCCATAACAGCCACTTGGGTTACTATCGCTACATTTACATCATTGTGTGAGCCATGCTTATTGTGCAGAAGGCCCTTTTTTCATTGTGCAGTGTAACCCACACTTTTAGTGTACACAACCACACTTAGTGTCCTGATCTAATCTAACCTTAAGCAAGACCCCCTTAATGCTATGGGGTAGATCTACTAAAACAGGTGCACTCAGAATCTGATGCAGATTGTAGCCAATCGGCTTCTAACTTAGGCTTGTTGAAGCTTTGGCAATAAAACCTGTAACCTGATTGGTTTCTATGCAGAGTTGCACCAGTTGTTTCTTTGGTCATAACATGCCAAGGGAATTTTCTTTACAGTGTTATGATTAGGATGATTTATTTTTCCCTTTTAGACTTGTGTATTTAGTATACAGGCATACCCCACTTTTAAGTACACAATGGGACCAGAGCATGTATGTAAAATGAAAATGTACTTAAAGTGAAACAATACCTTTTTTCACTTATAGGGTGTAGTGGGGGGTCAGGGGGTGTAGTGGGGGGGTTAACAGCTGTAGTTAAGATCTCAGGGGCTGTAGTGGGGGTGTCAGGGGCACACTGGAACAGGGCGGGCTATGCTCTCTGAGCTTCAGCTCCTTCTACTGCAACTGCAAAATGTCTGTACAGTGCTTGTAAGACACTTTACATACACTCACGGGGATGTCCTTACTCGCGAGTGTATGTAAAGTGAGTGTACTTAAAGCGGGGTATGCCTGTACCTACTTTTGTTTTAGAAAGTATCCACATGTTTTCATATGTCTTCATTCTTAAAATATTTCAGCATGTCCAAATTTTTTGTTTTAGTTAGAATGGGACCGATCTCCAGAAAGTCACCAAAACATTCCGAAATCTCCTGAAAACCTTTATTGCCGCACAGATCAGGAAAACTCAAATTTATGGGCAGAAGGGAAGGGCAACAGAGCAGAATCAGACATGGAGGAGAATTTATCTCAAAAGATGCATGCATTGAAAGAGAGAATACACTTCTGGACATCAAAGATGGATGAGTATGTTGGACTTCTAAGCAACTATGAGGCTGGGTTCACACTACTACACTACTTTCATCCTACTTTGCGCTGCTACATTGGTCCTACATTTATCCTACATTGGTCCTACATCCATCCTACTTTCATGAACAGGATACTACTTTGGTCCGACTTCAATGATATTCAATGGGCCTGAAGTAGGATCAATGTAGGACCAAAAGTAGTACAGGGAGCATTTTCAAAGTCGGACCGACTTGTGTAGGATGCTACAAGACGCTCTCATAGGGAAACATTGAACACAGAGCAAAGTAGGATCAAAGTAGTGTAGTAGTGTGAACCCAGCCTCAAGATGTATACACAGGGCTGGATTCAGATAGAATGCTCTATCTATGTGCCGGCGTAACGTATATCAGATACGTTGCGCCGCCGTAAATTTGGGCGCAAGTTCCGTATTCAGGTAGAACTTGCGCCCTAAGTTACATCGGCGTAGCGTATGTGGGCCGGCGTAAGCCCGCCTAATTCAAATGGGGATGTTGTGGGAGTGTTTTATTTAAATTTCACTTGACCCCGCATATTTTAAGTTTTTTGTGAACGGCGCATGCGCCGTTCGTGAAAGAATCCCAGTGCGCATGCTCGAAATTACGCCGCAAAGCCTCATTGGTTTCGACGTGAACGTAACTTACGCAAAGCCCTATTCGCGAACGACTTACGCAAACGACGTAAAATTTTCAAGACTCGGCGCGGCAACGACGCCCATACTTAAAGCGGGGGTTCACCCTAAAAAAACATTTTTTTTTCTAGCATGCCATCAAGCATACTAGCGCGATCTACAGTACACCTTTCTTTTATTTTTAGGCGCCGTACTCACTGTTTACTGCCGTAATGAAGTTTCAGACTCCCCGCGGGGAATGGGCGTTCCTATGCACAGGGAAGATGATTGACGGCCGGCTATGGCGCGTCACACTCCTCGAAGTTAGCCGAAATAGGACTTGCCTCTATGGCGCGTCACACTCCTCGAAGTTAGCCGAAATAGGACTTGCCTCTTCACGGCGCCTGCGCAGTCAGCTCCGATGTCTGTGCGCAGGCGCCGTATAGCGCCGTGAAGAGGCAAGTCCTATTTCGGCTATCTTCGGGGAGCGTGACGCGCCATAGCCGGCCGTCAATCATCTTCCCTGTGCATAGGAACGCCCATTCCCCGCGGGGAGTCTGAAACTTCATTACGGCAGTAAACAGTGAGTACGGCGCCTAAAAATAAAAGAAAGGTGTACTGTAGATCGCGCTAGTATGCTTGATGGCATGCTAGAAATTTGTTTTTAGGGTGAAACACCGCTTTAACATTGGCTACGCCTCATATAGCAGGGGTAACTTTACGCCGAAAAAAGTTTAACGTAAACGACGTAAAAAAATGCGCCGGTGGGACGTACGTTTCTGAATCGGCGTAAATACCTAATTAGCATATTCTTCGCGTAACTATACGGAAGCGCCACCTAGCGGCCAGCGTAAATATGCAGCCTAAGATACGACGGTGTAAGACACTTATGCCGGTCGGATCTTAGGGAAATCTATGCGTAACTGATTCTCTGAACCAGGCGCATAGATACGACGGCCCGCACTCAGAGATACGACGGCGTATATGGAGATACACCGTTGTATCTCCTATCTGAATCCGGCCCACAGTTTTTCTAAACTATGTGTGAGTTATTTTTCCATGTATGTGCACATGTACTATATCGCTGAACAAGCTGTATTTGCACATGTACCTTTGTACTTTCTATGAACATTTCTCCCTAGTGCTGTTCCCTGCAGAATTACTGCTGTGTGTTCCAGCACCAGTGCTCTTCCTGGCCGAATGATGCCCAGTTTCATTCAGCCCACTTGCTGTGATCCAGGGCTTCAAGGATCTTACCCCTTGGGATATTTTAATCAAGTCGCCCTGGGCTTATATTGGCATGTTGCAGAGAATGGTGCCATGTCATTAAAGGAGAATTCCAGCGTAAACCTACTTGGCCTTTAAAAATGTCCCCCTTCACCTATTTTAAGCCCGCTGTAGCTCAGTCATGTGATCCCCTGTATCAGCCAGCAGTGGCTGCAGGGAGAAGAGAGCACTCAATAACAGCTGGTAAAGCCTGGAGTGGTAACGTCACCCATAGGCTACCATGGTCCATCAGTTGTCACTGCTCCTTCCTCTCCCCTGCAGCCACTGCTGTCTGACACTGGAGAGCCAGATCATGTGACCAGACCAGTGCAGGGGTAAAATAGCAAAGTATATGCATCTTTTTTACAACGGTTAGTCAGAATAATTGTTAGGAGGGGGAGGGGACATTTTTAAGGCTACTAAGGTTTAAGGAGAAATTCTATTTTAACCACTTGCCGCCCGCCCTATAACAAAAAGACAGCGGCAAAGTGGTTTCAATATCCTGACTGGACCTCATATGACGTCCTCAGGATATTGAGCCGCTGCTCAATATGGCTTCAAGCTTGCTTGGGAAAAACATAGATCTATACTCAGACAAAAAAAATTATGAAAAAAAAAAACAAACACACACGGGCAGACTTGATGTGTTTTTTTTTGGTGCCGTCACTTTTTCTATGTTTCTAAATCTGTACAAATTTTTTACTCGTGTTGTACTCTTACAGTGTGCAGTTCTGGATGTTAGACACAATGTTAATTTTTCCATGTCTCTCTCTTTTTTTATTTTTTGTTGATGTATTAGCATAGATGTTTTTCATGAGAAAGAAGTTGAAAGGACGAAAAAAAGCTTTGATCTCTTGGTCCAGTTCTTACAGACAGAACTTGAAACCGTAGGGAATGTTCGCTTTGAAGAAGGAACTCCATCAGATTCATGGTAAGCTATGTTCATGACAGCATTTAAGTACTGTAGATAATTGACACACTGGGGGTTATTTACAAAAGGCAAATCCACTTTGCACTACTAGTGCAAAGTGCACTTGAAATTGCACTGAAAAAGCACTTGGAAGTGCAGTCGCTGTAAATCTGAAGGGTAGATCTGAAATGAGGGGAAGCTCGGCTGATTTTATTATTCAATCGTGTGCAAGCTAAGATGCTGTTTTTTTATTTTCCTTGCATGTCCCCCTCGGATCTACAGCGACTGCACTTTCAGGGCCAGATCCACAGAGAGAGAGTACGCCGGCGTATCTACTGATACGCCGGCGTACTTTCAAATTTCCTGCGTCGTATCTTTAGTTTGAATCCTCAAACCAAGATACGACGGCATCTGGGCTCGATCCGACAGGCGTACGTCTTCGTACGCCTTCGGATCGTAGATGCAATACTTTGGCGTCCGCTGGGTGGAGTTCGCGCCGTTTTCCGCGTCGGGTATGCAAATTAGCTATTTCCGACGATCCACGAACGTACGCGCGGCCGTCGCATTCTCTTACGTCGTCTCTAGTCGGCTTTTTCCGGCGTATAGTTAAAGCTGGTATTTTGCGGCGTATAGTTAGACTTGCCATGTTAAGTATGGCCATCGTTCCCGCGTCGAATTTTTTTTTTTTTTTGCGTAAGTCGTCCGTTAATAGGGATGGGCGTAATTCACGTCTAAGTTAAAAAAATGACGTCGTTGCGACGTCATTTAGCGCAATACACGCCGGGAAATTTAGGGACGGCGCATGCGCAGTTTATGCGGCGCGGGACGCGCTTCATTTAAATGAAACACGCCCCCTACTCGCCGATTTGAATTACGCGCCGAGAGATAAACAACGCCGCCGTAACTTACGGCGCAAATTCTTTGTGGATTCAAAGAATTAAAAAGTAAGTTACACCGGCGTAGCGTATCTCCCATACGCTGCGCCAATCTAATTGTATGTGGATCTGGCCCTCAGTGCAATTTCAACTTGTAGTGCAAAGTGGATTTGCCTTTCATAAATAACTCCTAGATCTCTTGCGGGTGACAGAATGATGCTTTCTGTGGTTTAAAGCTGAATTGCATGTAAATCAGCTTGTGATTGTTTCAGTGAAGGTTTAAAGCTTAAAGTGGAGGTTCACCCAAAAAATAAATTTTTAACATTACATTCATCCGAGTTGTCCTAATGACAAGCGGCTGTTTTTTTTCGTACATACCTTATTTTCACCGCCGCTTGTCTTACCGGTATGTCTTCTGCGGGACTGGGCGTTCCTATCTGATTGACAGGCTTCCGACCGTCACATATTACGCGTCACGAGTTGCCGAAAGAAGCCGAACGTCGGTGCGCAGGCGCCGAATAGAGCCGCACCGACTTTCGGCTTCTTTCGGCAACTCGTGATGCGCTGTATGCGACGGTCGGAAGCCTGTCAATCAGATAGAAACGCCCAGTCCCGCAGAAGACATACCCGGAAGCGGCGGTGAAATACGATATGTACGGGGAAAAGAAAACAAAAAACAGCCGATTGTGACAACTCGGCTGAATGTAATGTTAAAAAAAATTTTTTGGGTGAACCCCCGCTTTAAGTTTAGCTACAAGTGAAGAAAATAATCAGCACAAGGGAAATTACTTGGTCAGTAGGATGTGTCTGTTGTGCTGCTGGCTTCTCTATTAGCTGAAATTCTCCTCTGTGGATCCAGGGTGTGGCAATCTTCCAGTGCAGCGCAGGCTTAAAGAACCAATGGAGCTATGACAGGCTGTACAATAGCTTTTGTGAATGAAACATCTATGTGTAGCACTACTCCCGAAGGAGCTGCTGGTTCGTTTTGGGTGGCATGTTACCTCTATTCCTCCGCTGTCTATGGTACACGATGAGAGCTGAGAAGAAACTGCAATGTCCACACTTTAGATGTCTTTTTCGGTGCTTTATTACCCAACGGGGTAAAATGATAAAAGTAGTAGTAGTTGAAGAAGTAGAAGGGATAGTAAGTAGTAGGTTCAGGTGTATAACTTGGTTTGGAAACAATGAAACAATCCTGCTTCCAGCGATAAACTCTCGTCGCCACTCTAGCCAGAGTGGGTATAGTGCACCTGGATAGGCCTCTCTCACCAGCCTAGCAGCCAGGATTAAGCACCCGGATCTCTCTTGAATAAACTTTAGTCAATTCAGGACTGACAGGCGACCATCATCCAGTCTCTCAGTATTGGTGCGTTCTTCGATAAAGTCTAAGGCCTCTCCTGAGATACCAGCCTCGTGCTCGGTACTCCCCCAGACAGGTTCTTCATCGGGCGGCTTCCTCCCTCAGGATGGACAGCACAGGACCACTCTGCAACTGTAGACCCAGTCTGACTTCCCCATCTTTGGTATTATGGGGAGGAATAGTGCCCCAGCTTTGGTGTCAGTGGGAGGAATAGTGGCCCATCGCTGGTGTAGTGGAAGGAATAGTGCCCCATCGTTGGTGTCAGTGGAAGGAATAGTGCCCCATTGTTGGTGTCTGTGGGAGGAATAGTGCCCCATCATTGATGTCAGAAGGTGTGATTGGGTGGCAAGAGCTATGGCCCACTGTTGATGACAGTGGGGGAAATAATGTCCCAAGGGCAAAAAAAAGCAAAGGGCTACATCCAGCCCACGGGCCGCAGTTTGTAGACCACTGAGCTAGTAGTGCATATACGCCGTAGAGAACTATGGAAATTTATCTGGTATACATACACAGTTGAAAACCATGGACATCAATCTAGTGCACATACACTGTTGGGAACTATGGACATCCATCTGGTGCATATACGCTGTAGAGTACTATGGACACTCATTTGATACACATACACAGTTGAAAACAATAGACCTTTATCTAATACACATACTGTATGATGTAGAGAAACACGTTTGCTGTCGAACGATGGACAGCCATATAGTACACAAACATCGTATAGTATGATGGACATCCAGCTAGTGCTGCAGAAAACCGTGAACAACCATCTGAAATGCACTTTAGAAAGAACAATTGCCATCTTGCAGTATGTGCCAAGAAAGGTGTAGGTACAACTAATTTGTCTACTTAAAAAAGGTTTACACTACAGGCATACCCCACTTTTAAGTACACAATGGGGTTTATTTACTAAAGCTGGAAAAGTCAAAATCAGGCTCACTTCTGCATAGAGACCCATGTGCTTCAATTAAGCTTTGGTAATAAAACCTGGAAACTCATTGGTTTTTATGCAGAAGTGAGCCTGATTTTGTGCTTTACAGCTTTAGTAAATAAACACCATTGTGTACTTAAAAGTGGGGTATGCCTGTATTTCTTAAAGACCTATATGGCTTTGGTTTGGTACATTATTTTAATGCACTGCACTGCTCACATTTGTTATTATAAGATGACAAATAAAAATCGTGAAAATGGCTTATAGTAATCTTTAAGACCTTAAAGCGGGGGTTCAGCCATTACTTCGCTAAAAGTACAAGGTACATTGAATAAAACATTTCAACTTTGTTCAGAAGTTGTTAGTCATTGATAATGACCATGTGTGTACTATATTTGAGTAGTAGGTATGGTGTTAGGAAGAACGTACAAATAGCAGGTAGCAAGAAATTCTGTGTTATAAATATATTTCCCTCTTCTGTATTCAGCATATTCTGTTTTCTGCTCAATAATTTGTAAAATTACATTATTTTCTGCACCCACCAGGTTCAAATCCTGCTATGACTTGATTTTATCCCGTTTCTGTGCCTTAAATTTTAAAACATTTGGAATCTCTGGAGTGAAAATAAACAGAATAGTCAGAGTGCACAACAGAATCCTTCGATCCAAGTTTGAGGATAGAGTGCAAGACTATTTGGATGGTGAAGACGGCACTGCCAATGAGTATGTTAGTTTGTTTCATCAGTACAAGTAGTTAGATAAAATGTTTTCTGTATCATCTACTCTACATTTTCATTTGATATATTTTTTTTCAATATTTTTTATTTATTTGAAGTAGATAATAACAAACATTGCATTAAAGACAATGACAATGTAGTACAATGAGCCGGTGTCTTCATACATGTTAACCAGATGATAACATTACATCCATAAGTACAGGAAGTGTAGGGGAGAATAAACTTCCATCTGACGCACGTGGCACAGGTAGTTATAGTACAATAATTGACAAAGGAGAGTGATGACTGTGGAAAGGGCCGCAGAGGAGTACCCCAGGAGGCCCCGACCACATATCTTCAGATAACGTCTGAAAAATTAGATGAAGGATATCCAAAGTAAAAGATAAGAAGAAAGAAAATGAGAAGAAAGAGTGTAAGAGAAACAGCAAAGAGAGGTGAGATGACAAGGGAGGAGGGAGAGGCCGTCTGTTCCATTGGTCTCACAACCTTAAGGTTCCAGGAGCTTGGGATTAAAGCGTGGAGAGAGGAAATGATCCACCCATGGTTGCCATATTTTCAGGTGTTGTGGGATCTTATCTAGGATGGTCACCTCAATCTTACTGTGGATCATAGCTTGGGTTACCCTATTGAGGATTTCCAGGCCCTCACGATAGTCTGTTTAGAAGCTGTAATGATGTATATTGCTAGTTTTGATTGGGCCTTTGTAAGGTCAGGTGGACAGTGGTTCAGCAAGGCAAAAGCTTGGTCGGGGGTTGTCGATCTGCTTAGAGTGGACAATATTCTAAAGATTTTGGCCCAAATTTGCTGCAAGATCGGACACGTCCACCAGATATGCACATATGTGCCCCGTTCTCTGCAACCTCAAACACGTGGGAGGGTAGGTTGAGAGGTATTTAGCAATTCTTGCCGGGACCAGGTACTAGCGCAAAAGCACTTTGTAGTTGATCTCAACAGCGAGCATGTTTTGGGACGAGGAATTAGTCGTAGACCAAATGTCATCCCAATCTTCCTGTTCTAGAGAGACGGTCATGTCAGTGGTCCAACAGGCAGTATAGGAGGGGAGGTGGGAAGATGTAGTCGTGAGGTGTGTGTACAACTTAGATATGATACCTGGAGCGTGAGGATCAGAGTTGCAGATGCTTTGCTAAAGCGTCATATTAGCCGGTGATGTAGAGGCATGCAGATAAGGAGCAAAAAAATTGGATATTTGTACATAATGAAAGATTTCCCTGTCAGGGAAGAGGAAGTGACCAGAGTGATTAGCCTAGTTAAACCGAGACGCTTCCAAATTGTGAAAGCGTCTGGGTCTATGTGAGCCTGGAAGAACAGCGGTGGCCTAGGAAGGATAGTAAGGGGTAGTGTGGGGAGTGTAGTTTTAAAAGGACCTTTGAACCTATCCCATAGCTGCAGGAAGTGTGCTGTCACCGGATTATATAAGGACTTATGTTCTGGGCATTGTAACCAAAGCAAATTATCAACCAAAAGAGGGTCGAGGTCTATAGCTTCGAGGCTCACCCACAGCGGGACCTCCACAGTAGCGCGATATAGGGCAATCTGGGCTAGTTCGGCCGCCTGGTACTATTTGGAAAAACAAGGGACACCCAGTCCATTTTGTAATCTGTGGCATATTAGTATGGAGGAAGATACTCTGGGTTTAATGGATACCCATATGTATTTATGTATGCGGCTTTGAATTATGCAAAAGAAATAGAAGGTCACGGCTATGGGCAAGACCTGAACGAGATTGAGTATGTTAGGTAACAGAGACGGACTAGTCAAACGTATAGGGGTTGCTAAGCTGTCATAAGGGCTGACAGATGGGCCAGCATGGGGAGATAATTTGTATAAAAGGGCTGGGTTGCCAGTGAGTTTGACACCAAGGTAGGGGAGATATGATGTCGCCCATCTAAAGGAAAATGTTTCCTGCAGATGTGAGACCTCAATCGGCGGTAGGGAAACATTGAGCGATATGGACTTCAGTTGGTTGACTTCAAGACCCGATATATAACGGCAAAACGATCGAAAGTAAATATTAGGTTAGGTAATGTAATATGGGGTGAAGTAGGGATCAACCTATTATCGGTGCGGCCGATATTCACTTTTTTTAGAAGTTTAAAAAAACTGACCAATATTACCGATTTTGCTTCAAGGGGTTTTACCAGGGTAATGCATGCAGCTTTATATACATTTAATATCCGGATTCGTCCGAATAGCTAGTGTCAGCGGTTCTAGAAAGAGGGCAAAAATTTGTGGAAAGTCTAGTTCCCAGGGCATTTGGGAACCTGTTCAATCGGAAAACAGAATATCTGATGTAGGCTTGGGGATTATCGTAAAGGGCCATGATCCACCAAAGAAAATGAGGGCCAAAACCCCATTTGCGCAAGGTATAATGAAGGTAAGACCAAGACATGGTATCAAAGGCCTTTTTGATATGGAGGAACAATAGGTATAGGGAAATCTGTCATTTGCGAGCTAAATGTTGTAGAAGGATTACACGCCTGACATTGTTACTGGCCTGTCGGTGGGGAATGAAACCAACTTAGTCCTTCTGAATAAGCATGCCAATTATGTTGTTGAGTCGCAATGTGAGACTCTCGGCCAAGAGCTTGATGTCTAGATTTAGTAGGTATAAAGGCCTAAAATTAGCCCAGAAGGTATGGTCAGAGTTAAGCTTGGGAATCATGGAGATTATAAGTGTTTCCCCACCAAAAGAACGCTGCTTTAGAAGGGAATTTGAAAGCATTAGTTAAAAGAGGGACCAACCAGTCAGCAAATTTTTTATAATAGGTGGCAGACAGACTGTTGGGGCTGAGACGTTTATGGGGTTTGATAGTGCGTAGCGTTCTTTCGAGCGATATAGGGCTTTCTAACGCATCTCGGTTCTCCGTCAAAAGTGTAGGGAGGGTTAGATCATTTAAAAAAGTGTCAAGTAGGGATGGATCAACAGCTGTGTTAGACTCATATAAATGAGATAAGCATTTATTCAACTCGGCAAGTACCTTAACTGGGTGGCTAGTATAAATGTCTTTAGAGACTTTGAGACAAATTGGTTTACGCGTCC
The DNA here is from genome assembly GCF_905171775.1 of Rana temporaria. Lineage (NCBI taxonomy): Eukaryota > Metazoa > Chordata > Amphibia > Anura > Ranidae > Rana > Rana temporaria. The sequence continues at coordinate 36,167,278 of NC_053501.1, read as the reverse complement.
AATCAGGTTGACATTTGATATATTTTATAGCAGAAAGTTAGGGAGACATTTTTTTCAAAATTGTTGATCTTTTTTTCCCCCTTGTTTATTAAAAATAAATATAAAGCCCATAGATTCTAACAGACATTACTCTGCATTATTGCAGAGTTGTACTGCATATATTTTTTTAATATGTTGTTCAGATATACTGTAAAGTACAAGTTAAATATTCCCAATCTATCATATATTTAAAGAAAAAATGGGGCTGTAAATAACACTCTAAAAGGGGATGGGAACAAGACTATAGGCCGGGACTGCACTGCTTATACACTATACTGCTTCTTTTAAATCGGAATGTCAAAAAGTCTAGGCCATAAAATGCACAAGCTTATTGTATTATCTGGAATATGGTTTTTGTATAATTCTTTGTGCAGTTGGCTATGAAGAGCAGTTGACTTTTTAGCTTTTTAATAAATCAATTGAGAGAGCCAAAAACATATGTAACTTGTAAACACACAAATGTCAGGACTGAATTCATCTAGTAATGCAATTAACTGTGCTGTTAGGATTTCAATTGTTTGCTTATATTTTCTATTTCCTAGAAACTACAAGAAGATGTTGGAATATCTTTTTTACACATTTGACCCTGATTTTGAGAAGAAAGATCTTTTGCAAATTCTTGAGGATGGCTTTAATTTCACAAAAACGTTTAAGGTATGGATTGGTTTTGCAATCAGTGAATCTGTGTTGGATGAACACTATGGGGGTTATTTACGAAAGGCAAATCCACTATGAACTACAAGTGCAATCGCTGTAGAAATGAGGGGGACATGCAAGGAAAATAAAAAACAGCATTTTTGCTTGCACATGATTGGATGATAAAATCAGCAGAGCTTCCCCTAATTTCAGAGCTTCCCCTCAGATCTACGGTGATCTACAGCAACTGCACTTCCAAGTGCACTTTCAGTGTAAAGTGGATTTGCCTTTCATAAATAACCCCCCAGATGTTCCTCATAAATGTATTTCCTGATAGTATTTGAAAATGATTGTACCTGACTGACTTAATGTAGTAGGTAAAGAGCATTATTTTGCTTTGTTTTATACGTTACTCAATATTAAAGGATCAATCCAAATAAAACCAATATGTCAGTTTATGGTAGATGCTGAAGAGGTAAACCACATGACAAATCTCTTTGGGACGTCATTGGTGAGATATCTATGCTTGAGTTCTTGGGTCTGCACACCTGCTGTGGTCATTCTAAGGGTTCACACTCTCCCCGATGCATTTTTTTTATTTACTTTATATTATTGAGAATACAACAGGAGGTGCTGAAACACACAAAGATGGGCATGAACACCTAAATTTCCTGGTAGACATGGAGAGGGCCAGGAATTATGGCAGGGAGAAATATCGGTTTAAATATCTGAGACATTATTATTATAAAGGATTTATATAGCACTAGTTCACACAGTGCTTTACAACTTAAAGGTAGACAGTACAACTACAATACACTTTAATACAGTAGCAATCAGAGAGCCCTGCTCATTAGAGCAGTGGTCTCAAAGTACTGGCCCGCGGGCCAGTTATAAATGGCCCCCAGGCAGGGTGGAAGTGAGGGGAGCAAAAAAAAAAAATTTTTTTTTTTTTTAGCTGGTGCCATCTGGTGGTGAGCCGTTGGTATTACAAGTTATTACCACCAGATGTGAGCTGGCGCCATCTGGTGGTGGCCGTTGGTATTACAAGTTAAGCATTACAAGTTAAACAGCAATTCTAATGTCATTTTACACTATTTTCACTGTCATCTTCTTCCCTCTAATTAGAACCCCCAAACATTATATATATTTTTTATCCTAACACCCTAGAGAATAAAATGGCGATCGTTGCAATACTTTCTGTTACGCCGTATTTGCGCAGCGGTCTTACAAGCGCACTTTTTTGGGAAAAAATTACACTTTTTTTAATTAAAAAATAAGACAACAGTAAAGTTATCCCCATTTTTTTTAATATTATGAAAGATAATGTTACGCCAAGTAAATTCATACCCAACATGTCACGCTTCAAAATTGCGTCCGCTCGTGGAATGCCGACAAACTTTTTTACCCTTTAAAATCTTCATAGGCGACGTTTAAAAAAATCTACATGTTGCATGTTTTGAGTTACAGAGGAGCTAGAATTATTGCTCTCACTCTACCAATCGCGGCGATACCTCACATGTGTGGTTTGAACACCGTTTACATATGCGGGCGCTGCTCACGTATGTGTTTGCTTCTGCGCGCAAGCTCGTCGGGACGGGGTGCGTTTTCTGGCTCCTAACTTTTTTAGCTGGCTCCTAGATTCCAAGCAAATTTGTCAAACCCTGACCTACACCAGTGCTGGTGGTAATAATGCGCTCGCTGACACCAGTGCTGGGGGTTAATAATGTGTTCGCTGACACCAGTACTGACACCAGTACGGCCCCCCATGGCATATGAAAACTTGTCTTGTGGCCCTCAGGTAATTTGAGTTTGAGACCCCTGCATTAGAGCTTACAATCTAAGAGGGAGGGTAAAGAGATACAAGAGGTAATACTGTGGGGGATGTGCTGATGGAGAAAACAAATGTACAGTTGTTAGGTGGGGGCCAGATAGGCTTCTTTGAAGAGATAGATGAGTTTTCAGGGATCGTCTGAAAGTGGATAAAGTAGGAGATAGTCAGACAGATTGGGATAGGGCATTCCAGAGGATGAGAGAGGCTTCAGAAGAAGTCCTTGTGGCGAGCATGGGATGAGGTGACAAGGGAGCTAGAGAGCAGGAGATCTTGGGAGGAACGAAGAGAATGATTTGGTTGTAATTTTGAGACCAGGTTATTGGTGAGACTTACTGTATTTATCGGCGTATATAACGCGCGCTGGCTTAAAACTCGCACCCCAATTTCAGAGGGAAGTTTCAGAAAAAAAATATATATATTTTTTAAATGTTGTGGTAAATGCAGCCTATGTGCCCCATCTCCAGCCTAAATGCAGCCTATGCCTAAGCTCCAGTCTATGTGTCTATGATTTGCCTATATTAGGGATATGCAATTAGCGGTCCTCCAGATGTTGCAAAACTACAATTCCCATCATGCCTCTGCCTCTGGGTGTCATGCTTGTGGCTGTCAGAGTCTTGCTATGCCTCATGGGACTTGTAGTTCTGCAACAGCCAGAGGTCCGCTAATTGCATATCCCTGGCCTATATGCAGCCTATGTGCCCATTTGCAGCCTCACCTCGCCATATGTAAGTCTAAACACAACTGCTTGTGTGGAAGGAATAATCAGAATACTGTATTTTCCTGCTAACCAATCCCTCTTTAGCAGAACTGCTCTGCATTTGATTGGCGTTGCTACCTAGCTTAGAAATGACCAAACTGCATTTGTTTCTAGATGACCTTTTTTTGTTGTATGCAAGAAATTTGTGCAGCAGCGTTTAATTACCGTATTACCGTCTCCACCGTCGTCTCCTGTCCATCCTGTTCGTTCAGCGGCAGTCACATACACAGTCCCGCCTCCGCCATCGGCATTGGACCAGCTCCTGTGATTGATAGAACACTGGTCCAATGCCAATGGCGGAAGCGGGACTGTGTGTGTGACGTTAGAGCCGAGTAAACAGGAGAGATGGCTCGTGAATTTCGGCGGCGCTCGGAGGCACTCGGCAGCGCTTGTCCCCCTCCTTCCCCTCCGAGCCCAAGGTACACTATCGGCGTATAGCGCGCACCCGTGATTTTCCCCCTATTTTCAAGGGAAAAAAGTGTGCGGTATACGCCGATAAATACGGTAATTATTTCCTTAGTTATTTCAATATATGCAAACTTTGGTACATTATCCTGCATAATCATTGGACCAGACCCTCTTGATATCTGTTATCTGTATAGAAGGAGTTCAGCAAACTTCAGTATAACCCTCTGAACCTCTGCTGTCCAAACTTCACATATGATGTCTACTTCATTCTTCACATTATCAGATCCAATGTTAAGAAAAAATGGCTAAGAAGAATATAGTAATCCAATTATATGAGCAGGAAATTAAATTTTATTTGAGAGTTCTGTATACACCCCATCTACAGAATGCCCACAGTTATCATGGTTAGAAAAAAAAAGTTTACCTTTTTTAGCTGTTTTAAAACATCATAGCTGGGTGTGGAATACCAAGTAAAGATGAACATTAAAGTGTGTGTCAAGCTAAAAATCTTTTTATAGTTTTGGATGGAGTATGGAAAGATTAGAATAGTGTTTTTACTACTACCTAGATGTTATGGGTGATATATCCAAACACACATCCGACATGTGAAAAAAAAAAAAAAAGACAATGAATGAATGATAAAGTTCAACGTGAATGGTGAGAATTCATAAAACACATTAATATTGTGTGAATGGTGTCCATCCCATTAAATCCAGCCTTCAGAGTTTATATGGTAACTGATGTTGGTAAATTTCCAATGCAACAGTGGCTACGATCCTATCTTGTTGCTGCGCCATGTTATTGTCATCATATTTGAAAGATTATCCCTTAACGCACCTAAACACTGAAAGAAGGATGTAGGCCGATTTATTGAAGACAAATGGGAAGAGGCACTACAAGCGGTACAGCTTAGCTCCCTAAATGTTTCCCAACAGCTTTCTCAATTTTGCATATTGTTGCGAGTTCACTACACCCCGGAATTTTTTTTTAAGATGAGAGTGACGATGACCCAATTTTTCAGTAGGTGCCTCAGGGACCATGGAGATTTAATTAATTTACTGTGGTGTTGCCTCAAACTGCTCTTTCAGTCCAATATCAATGTTGACCCAAAACAATGTGTTCTGGGCATATTGGATAACTTGATAGTGCAACAACACACTCCAAAGAAGCTATTTCCAGAGCGCTGTTTCAAGTCCGTAAACTACTGCACTGCTGAAAATGGTCGGATTCTCTGACTGTTACAGAGTGGACTAGGCAGGTCAGGTCCATAATATCACAGGAACTATATATCTATCGGCACAGAGGCTTCCCTGATAAGTTTGAAAAGATATTGACGCCATGGCTTGACATGTCCGGTCTATTTCCTCTGGCATTGGTGATAAGCAGGATGGCGTCTCCCAGGGATAGTGGTAGACCCATCTAATATCTCCTCTTTTCTCTACTGTTTAACTTTTTTATTTCTGTTATGGTATGTAGATTGGAGTGGCTATAGGTATGTTATTAATGAACTGTGTATATATAGCTATGCAACTATTATTATTCCCAACTATATTACAGCTGTACCGCAATTTCATTGTTGCTCTGGATTACTATAACTTTTTTCAATAAAGTTTTCTCTTTGATATATAAAAAAAAGAAGAGTACCTCTCACTTCCTGTCTGGTAAAACCTCAGCAGGATAGTAAATGAGGGTAAATCTCTCTTAGCAGAGCCCCAAATAGTAATATAAACCTGACTGTATTTCTTACATACACGTTAATAACATTGCATTACAAATTAGCTCTTCTTGCCATTGCACATATGTTATATGATCATTTATAACGAAAGTGGGGGTTACCCTTTAAGCTTCTTTGCTTTGTGCACAATTGTCTTGGTCCTTACCATGTCATGTTGTGTTTGTCACAGCTGCCTGAACAAGAACAAGGCATTCTTCTATCCAACAGTTTGGGATTTCGTGAGACTTTCACATCGACGCAAGCAACAACGGTGGAGACAAATTATGATCCAGAGCATTTTAAATGTGGTAACCTAATTACAGTGCAATGTAGACAATATAATAAATTACAGATGGCAGTTGGGTCTAGTTCTATGTTTGTAGCGATTTAGCGTAACAAGCGTTGAATGTGCCACATTCTACAGAACTGCTTTGGGAATCATGGCGGAATGTTGGGTATTTCCACACAAGGACATGGTTCAGTGAGCCTATTTAAACCGATAAAATAACACTTTTATATATTTCCTTGAAACGGTATACTTGCTGTCATTCCCAATATTTCCATTCTTTTATTGCCTGCAGCATTACTCCGACACTAAAATGATCATGAAAAAATTATTGTGGTGTGATCAGCAGCAATATGCCTTCTGTATCTGGTTGGCTGAACAAAGAAACTGCAGTTTCTTATGCCAGCCATAGGCCCCGTACACACGACCAGTTTCCTCGGCAGAATTCAGCTTCCGACCGAGTTTCTGGCTGAATTCTGCCGAGGAAGCTGGTCGTGTGTACACTTTCGGCCGAGGAAGCCGACGAGGACCTCGGCGAGGAAATAGAGAACATGTTCTCTATTTCCTCGTTGTTCTATGGGAGCTCTCGTCCCGCCGAGGTCCTCGGCGGCTTCAGGGCTGAACTGGCCGAGGAACTCGATGTGTTTGGCACGTCGAGTTCCTCGGCCGTGTGTACGAGGCCATACAGGTAATGATACAATTGTTTGTTTGAGGCAAGCACATGCAGCCCCCATAAATTCTCCCATGACAGTCACTTTACAATTTTTTTTTTTTTTTTTACTGCAAACAATGAAAGTACCTGAATTCAAATTTGTATTAGCCTCTTGCAGTTCCTGTACAGTATGTATTCCTAGTGTAAAGAGAAAAATATTGCGCTTGTTACAGTGAAAAAAAGAAAGCAGCGATCAAAAAGTGTTATACCACACAAACAGATATGCAAAAAAGGGAAGAGATCGCGCTAAATGAATAATGCATAAACATAAATAGTGACATAAAGTTCAAATGTATAATCAGTCCTGCCACAAAGGCAAGTAAATTCAAATCTCCCAAGTGATGAACTCAATCCACAAGGAAAAGTGCTGGACAGAAAGATCCTCCACCAACGAAATAAAAGCCTCTTACCAAATATAATTGATCTCCAGATTAAAAGAGATCAAACAGCGCACAAGAGACATGGATGGATAATATCCCATAGACAGCAACAGACAGCAACAGCGATGAAATCCTGGTAACTGTGTCTTTACAGATGAATCTTTCGATATGTCATCCAGGGGTATAAGAAACAGAGAGACCTCACATAGCGTAATACCGTCTTAGTTTAATATTAAATAAAAGTGAAAATGCACTTACATAGCATAGTAGATAAATGTGTAAAAATATGAGCCGGCCCGCTCGATACACAGCCTGTATCAGGTAGACAATACGCGGTGACGTCAGAACGCCGCCTCCCAACGTTTCGTCGCGATAGGACTTGGTCACGGGATACAGGCGGCGCTTCTCTCCTTGCTGAGTGTGTGCTCTCCTCCTGTCGGTGCTCGCACTGTATGAGACTCTGCAATGGTGTCTGCTCAGCCCTTTAATGGCTCATCTGCTCTCCATGACACAGACAAGGAGCCGCTGCTGATCTCAAACAGATCAGCAGCGGCTCCTTGTCTGTGTCATGGCTCATATTTTTACACATTTATCTACTATGCTATGTAAGTGCATTTTCACTTTTATTTAATATTAAACTAAGACGGTATTACGCTATGTGAGGTCTCTCTGTTTCTTATACCCCTGGATGACATATCGAGAGATGCATCTGTAAAGACACAGTTACCAGGATTTCATCACTGTTGCTGTCTGTTGCTGTCTATGGGATATTATCCATCCATGTCTCTTATGCGCTGTTTGATCTCTTTTAATCTGGAGATCAATTATATTTGGTAAGAGGCTTTTATTTCGTTGGTGGAGGATCTTTCTGTCCAGCACTTTTCCTTGTGGATTGAGTTCATCACTTGGGAGATTTGAATTTACTTGCCTTTGTGGCGGGACTGATTATTCATTTGAACTTTATGTCACTATTTATGTTTATGCATTATTCATTTAGCGCGATCTCTTCCCTTTTTTGCATATGTATTCCTAGTGTACACTGTGTAAGTAGAGCTTAGAGGGGAGTGGGGTGGTAGCAGCACAATGGCCCAGTTAGATGTGTTGTACTGCAAGGTGCCATCATGATAGGAGGAGAGAACAGAGTAAGGGCCCTTTCACACGGGCCGGATCAGTAATGATCTGCCTCCTTGTGTCCGTCAGAGAAAGGTCAGATTCCTTCCCCTGCTGAACAGATTTGTGTAAATATGAGGACTGGATAGACAGAAAAACAAATACTTTGGCAGGTAAAACATCCCTCATTTATCGATTTTTAAATTTTTCGTTAAGTTCATTATGATAAAATAATCATATTTTTGTATTGATTTCACTAATTTGGATTTCAATCGACAAATGATTGTTTTGATTAACCACTTAAGGACCGCCTCATGTACATATACGTCAGCAGAATGGCACAGGCAGGCACATGTACGTATATATACGTGCCCTGCTTGACGTGGGTCGGGGGTCCGATCGGGACCCCCCCCCCGTACATGCGGCGGTCCCCGTGGCTTCAGGAGCGATCCGGGACGACGGCGCGGCTATTCGTTTATAGCCGCTCCGTCGCGATCGCTCCCCGGAGCTGAAGAACGGGGAGAGCCGTGTGTAAACACGGCTTCCCCGTGCTTCACTGTGTCGGCGCATCGATTGCGTCATTCCCTTTATAGGGAAGACACGATCGATGACGTCATTCCTACAGCCACACCCCCCTACACTAGTAAACACTCACAAAGTAAACCCTAACTCCTACAGCGCCCCCTGTGGTTAACTCCCAAACTGCAAACTGTCATTTTCACAATAAAGAATGCAATTTAAATGCATTTTTTGCTGTGAAAATGACAATTGTCCCAAAAATGTGTCAAAATTGTCCGAAGTGTCCGCCATAATGTCGCAGTCACGAAAAAAATCGCTGATCGCCGCCATTAGTAGTAAAAAAAAAAAAAAAAAAAAAAATGCAAAAAAACTATCCCCTATTTTGTAAACACTATAAATTTTGCGCAAACCAACCGATAAACGATTATTGCGATTTTTTTTTTACCAAAAATAGGTAGAAGAATACGTATCGGCCTAAACTGAGGAAAAAAAAATGTTATATATGTTTTTGGGGGATATTTATTATAGCAAAAAGTAAAAAATATAGCATTTTTTTCAAAATTGTCGCTCTATTTTTGTTTATAGCGCAAAAAATAAAAACCGCAGAGGTGATCAAATACCACCAAAAGAAAGCTCTATTTGTGGGGAAAAAAAGACGCCAATTTTGTTTGGGAGCCACGTCGCACGACCGCGCAATTGTCTGTTAAAGCGACGCAGTCCCGAACTGTAAAAACCCCTTGGGTCTTTAGGCAGCATTTTGGTCCGGGGCTTAAGTGGTTAAAACAATCTCGATCTATTGAAACAGAATAAAAAAATTTGATTAAATCACAATTTTTTTAATTTGGTAATGAATGTTTTCAAACAAAAGATTGTTTGAAACATTGCAATAAATTACTGAGTGTGCATATATTTTTCATTCACAGGGAAGGTGGTGGGGTGGACAATTCTCTTGTCTTAGGCCCCGTACACACGTCTCGACGGGCAAAACACATAGTTTTGCTCGTCGAGTTCCTTGTGAAGCCGCCGAGGATCTCGGCGAGCCAAGTTTCCTCATTGACTAACGAGGAAATAGAGAACATGTTCTCTATTTGGCCCGACGAGATCCTCGTCGGCTTCCTCGGCCAAAAGTTTACACACCACCGGGTTTCTCGGCAGAATACGGCTCCGATCGAGTTTCTGGCTGAATTCTGCCGAGAAACTTGGTCGTGTGCACGGGGCCTCACAGTATCCAAAGCTGGCCATACACTGATTGAAATTCAGCCAGGGACAGGACAAATTTCAATCAGTGTTTGGGCTTCCCTACTCAACAGAAGTTGATTGTTTAATCAACTTCTGTCTAATGCCTCGTACACACGATTGGTTTTTCCGTCGGAGTAAACTCCAACAGGTTTTTCCAACGGCATTTCGCTCAAGCTGTCTTGCATACACACGATCACACCAAATTCCAACCGTCAAAAACGCTGTGACGTACAACACTACTATGAGCCTAGAAAAATGAAGTTCAATGCTTCCGAGCATGCGTCAAATTGTTTCCGAGCATGCATGGCTTTTTCTCAGTCAGAATACCATACAGATGAACGGAATTTCCGTCGGAATAAAAAGAGAACATGTTCTCTTTCTAACTCTTTCTTTCCGAAGGAAAAAGTCAGATGGGGCATACACACGGTCAGAATATCCAATGAAAAAATTCCGTCAGACTTTTTCCATCGGAAATTCCAACCGTGTGTACACGGCATAAGGGACATAATGCAACATTTTCCATTGATGAGCATCTGGAGCCAATCGGCTGCAGATCAGTGTATTTTGACATAGACGGGTTAAGTTTGTTTGTTATCGAATAAGAAAATGTATATTTGTCCTGTTTTCATTGCATTTTGTTTTTTCTTTTTTTTATATATGCTTAGGTAAACTGATCATTGCTAAAGTTTTCCTGGGCCGTAGTGTTCAAGCCCAAGAAGATCTTGTGATAAATCCAGATACTTACCCTGATGCCAATACTGTATTCAGGCCATTGAAATTTAAGAGAAATTGTGTATATTATTCAAAAAACGGTATGTTCACTTCCATGTTGCAGCCTTACTATGTAAAAATACCTATATTCATAAGCTTATGCAATAATATAATCGCCTAGAAATCTATCAACTTAAAGAGGAAGCATATTAAAGTGTATATCCGTGCAAAACTTAAAAAAAAACTATCAATTTCATGGGGCCATTGCAAGAAACCATGAAGGGCCTCCAACCGGGGCCCTTCCCACTGATCTCGGAGCCCCTTTATTATTGTCCCACAGCGTGCCACCTTCCTGCCATCTTAGGTTCCCCCCACAGTGGCGGAACACCAGAGACCAGTTGAAAGTGCAACCTTTGCGGCCCTGGTAGTTCCGCCTCTGGTGTCGCTATTTTTTTTTATTTAATTATTGATATATTTTTTATTATTTTGTTTTAGTTATTTATTTTTTAAAATTTTATTTATTTTTTTCTACATAATTACTTTTTAGGACCCCCATTGGGGGGGCTTTGGTGAAATATCTATGGTCTAAACAGACCCCTTATGTCTCACTTTTGAGACAGAGAAAAGAACTGAGGACAAATTCATCAGTCCCTTTCTCTACAGCCTCGGCTGCACAGAATGAATGCGCAGGAATAACTTTGTACAGAGATTCCCGTTCATTCATAAACTGAAGCACAGTAAACACTATTTACTATGCCTCAGCTATGAATGGGGAAAAAAGTCAGTGATCACTGATATGCATTAAGACAAGGAAGGGGCCGGTAAATGACACATTTTCTATCCCCTTTCCTGTTCTCCATTCTGACAAATCCCCCCCCCCCCCCTATGAAGCCAGCGGGAGGTGGGAGGGGGCCAAAGGCAGCAGGACAGGGATAGGAAGGTGGTGGGAGTGGCATGTAGTGAAACTAATGCCTCCCATTTCCCTTTTGCAGCCGCTGAATGTCTGTCTGTGGGAGAGAGAGGAGGAGAAGCGGGCATTCAGTGGCTACATGGAGGGATTGGTTTCTCTACATACCACCGCCCTTCTATACAGGTGTACAGGGGGGCTGCACAGGTCCCCAGGTCACAATGACAACCCCCTGTAGGTACGCGCCTGATCTATGTATATTGCAAGGATTTTAACAAACTTTGTTGCAGATTTCTAGCTTTTGTTTTTCTGAAGAAATAGCTGTTTGTCTGTCTCCATGTAATAAAGTGACTTTATAATTATCAATCAGCTGCTGATTGTAGAAAAACTGAGAATTTGTTGGTGTACTAAGCCTGCCAACATCCTACATAACATCAAAGAAAGTTTATGCACCAAGTGCATTGAGGGATGCCCCCATGGACTTTGTATGGCAAAAATAGATAGTATTGGAAGTCATATTTGGGTAAAAAATGGCACACGTGTCAATCAGCTGCTGCACTTGAAGGCTTCTGATGAGGAAACTGGCAGGGTCTGAATACATTTAGACATGATTTCCCTTTTGGGAGTATTCCACTTAAAACCTTTTATTGCAGCTGATGCTCAAAATCTGACTTCTATCGTAGTGCAGACTTTTGGGAAAATCGGTAAATCGCACAAGCAGAAAAGGGGGGGGGGGACTTCCGTACACCATCTGCCTTTTGTCCGCTGGAAACCTGTCCGCTAGGCCAGAAAACTGTCCGGTAGGCCCTACACACGACTGAACATGTCCGATGAAACTGTTCCGCGGACCAGTTTCAGCGGACATGTTCGGTCGTGTGTACGGGGCCTGACACTCACCATAGCCTGATCTCGATCCAGCGATGTGCATGAGACCTGAGGCTCTCACGGGTCTCTCCCTAATGATTGGGTGAGATGCAGCAGCTGGAGTTCATTGGCTCCTGCTGCTGTCAAATCCGCTCTGTGTCTTATGGTTGCAAAGAGCCAGCTCGGGAGCGAGCACACACGTGAGTGCCCCCACAACAAGCGGGTTGCTATGGGGCAAAGGGGGAGGGCCCAGAGTGTGGGTGGTGGAACCGAGAAGAGGAGGATCAGGGCTGCTCTGTGCAAAACCACTCCACAGAGCAGGTAAGTATAACATGTTTTAACATACATTTTTTTCATGTACAATTACTTTTAAATCATTTTTATTCTGTCATACTGGAAATTTTGACTGCTCTGTCTTTTTGCAGAAGCACAATCTTCAGAGGAGCATGGGAACTGTGACTGCAGCCTACACCGGTGTGATTGGTTTGTGTTTGATCCTGAGCTCATCCTGCCAGAGTACATTGTTGAGTTTGAATATATTCCGCTGGTACAATTCTTATTACTCTACTGTATCATTCTCTACATATTATTGACTGGGCAGTGATATGTTGACACAATTAACATGTAACTCAACTTTTGCTAAAAATAAAAAAACATATGCAGAAGAGTTACAGTATATACATTTTAAGGGCTTACAAAAAGTTAAAGGCATATTTTTACTCGCTGTTGATCTGTAGATCAATGACAGGCCATTGCTGTAACTTCCTCAAACTGACTCTTTTTCTCCATTATCTGCTTAATGGCCCCTTTCACACTTGTACGACTTGTCCCACGATTTGGGACTGCAAAATAGCATGACAGGTCGTTCCCCATGATTTCCAATGACCACCATTCATATTAGTATGACTTCAAGTCGTTCCGACTTCAAAGTTCTCCCTGCACTACTTTGGTCCAATTTTGATGCCAATTACACAGGCATTCCTTGAAATCACGGCAGCGAAATCGCAGTGAAGTCGCCCAAGTGTGAAAGGGGCCTTAGGCATATCTAAACCCCAAAACAGAAAATTTACATATCAGATTACTAATGCTTAGATGTAGTGGCTGCATATGTTTTAATTTAAAAAAAAATTCAGGCTGGCCATTCTGTCAATATTACACTTCACTTCTTATGGGTGACAGCTCTATAAACAGTATATGGAGGGTCAGTGCTGTCCCACTAGGCTGCTTTCCTAATTCGAATTTCAAACCTCCCCTTCTTATCATCCCTATTACATAAGGGACCTTTGCTTTGTAGTTCAGCAAATAGCTGAGGAAAGCAGATAACATTGTTTGAGATTTCAGTTCAGTACGCGGGCAGTTACAAGGCCCCAAGTTCTCTTACAGTATCAACAGGTATTCAAAATGTGCTTGCAGAAAATGTACTTCACCGTAACAAAAAAAGGATAAAAAAAAACGTTGCCACCACATCTAAGGATCTACTTTAAAGTGGTTGTAAAGGGTGAAGGTTTTTTACCTTCTTGCATTCTATGCATGAAGATAAAAAAACTTCCATGTGCTGCTCCCCCACATCCCCTTAATTACTCACCTGAACCCATCTCGATCCAGCGATGTGCACGAGAGACTTGGCTGTTCCGGGACTCCCTCTCCTCATTGTCTGAGCGAGCAGCAGGTGCCCATTGGCTCCCACTGCTGTCAATCACAGCCAGTTAGCCAATGAGGAGAGAGCGGGGGATGGGGAGGAGCCATGGCTCTGTCTTAAGGATGCATAGAGCAGTGGCTCGGGAGCGAGCATTCCACCGCTCGGATGATGGTGGAAAGCTTACTGAGGAGAAACAGGAAGTGAGAAATTCAAACAAAGAAAAAAACATTTAGAAGGGAAATTGAAGGAAAGGGTAAGTGATCCAACAATGCACTAGCTTAAAGGAACCTATTTAGAAAATAAAAGATGAACCTTTACAACCCCTTTAATTCTCCATTATCACTAGAAGTATCCATCAGAACATGTATTTTCCATTTGTATTTCCTATGTATGTTAATTACCATTTATTTCTTTGTTTCCAGGTAGGGGCCCCAGCTTCTAGTCTTCACGATAGTGAGGCTGAAATTAAACTGGATGAAGAAATTATTTCCATGAAGCCGACTGTCAAACCTCGGCCCAAAATAATTAGTTTAGATGAAAATACTATCCTTTCTGTAGCTAAAGCCAGTACTTACAGTCAAATAACAGTAAGTATTGAAAATTCTAAATGCTGGGATGCCATCATACAGTGTGTTAAGTTTGAATAAAGTCGAGAAAGGGTAGAACCTTTGTTGGAATCCACACTTTTGAGTTGTCACCAGAACTGGAAGGGAGGGAAAAACTTCCAAAGAGGACACCTGTTTCTGTCAAAGTTATGGTTAATGTATGTAAATGCCCTGCTAAAGAATATCATCGTTTTCTTGTAATTGCTTTTAGCAGGACCTGGCTATGTCTCGGTTAAACTGCAAACTTTCATGCTACAGCTGTATCCTTCCCATTCCATAAAGGTTCACAAAGACTGCCAGTCACATTATATTTTCCAATGTTCCAAGCCATATTTGCATTGTCTTTACTTTTAAGCATGCTTTCTGTTTGGGGGGCACTTAAGAGATGGAGTTTTTGATTAATGTAATATAAAATATATATTTATAAATAAATTAAGAAAATAAAAGAAAAGTAGTTTTACTAGTTGTTTTGTGGAGGATATTAAAGAATAATTAGGGGCAAGTAAGGATTATGTACAGGAATGTGTATTGAAGACATCTTTGTTGAATTGTTAATTTGTTATATTGAAACAACTTCAGTAAAAAAACATGTATTGTTATTTTAAAGTGGTTGTGGTTGTAAACCCTCTCCTATACCCAGTGAAGTGAATAGCCTCAGATGATACAGAGATGAAACAAATCCTTCTACATATGCTGTACATGTGCTGTCTTTCCCTTTCTACATTCTTTGGAAGATCGTGTTAAAATTTTTGGCCCAGATCCACAAAGAAATTACGCCGGCGTATCTATTGATACGCCGCGTAATTTCTAAGATGCCCCGTCGTATCTTTGTTTTGTATCCACAAAACAAGATACGACTGAATGTGGGTTTGATCCGACTGGCGTACGTCATAGTACGCCGTCGGATCTTAGGTGCATATTTACGCTGGCCGCTAGGTGGCGCTTCCGGCGATTTCCGCGTCGAGTATGCAAATTATCTAGATACGCCAATCCACAAACGTACGTCCGCCCGGCGCTTTTTTTTACGTAGTTTACATAAGGCTTTTTTCGGCGTAACGTTACCCCTGCTCTATGAGGCGTATGCAATGTTAAGTATGGACGTCGGGCCAGCGTAGAATTTTCCGTTGTGTATGTCGTTTGCGTAAAACGTTCGTGAATAGGGCTTTGCGTAAATTACGTTCACGTCATCTAGGCATTGAGCGGGCGTAATTTAATTTGAAAATCCAACGTGATACTGAGCATGTGCGCACATGCGCCGTACGAATTTTTTTTACGTGGGGTCAAGCTTGTTTTACATAAAACACGCCCCCCTGTTCATCATTTGAATTCCACGCCCTTACGCTAGGAGATTTACGCTATGCCACCGTAACTTTAGAGGCAAGTGCTTTGTGAATACAGCACTTGCCTCTCAAAGTAGCGGCGGCGTAGCATAACTACGATACGCCTGCACCCCCCCCCTCCACATAGGCAGAAGAACAAAGGAACATGCATAGCTGAACTCTGATTAGACAAGCTCTCTGCTTATTTCCCTCTAAGCTCCCTCCCTGACACAAATTTTCAGCTGCTGTTATCTCATATGTTGGAGAACTTGTCAGAATTTACTCTGCTGATAACAGAGGAACAGAGCAGCAGAAAAAAACAGTACTTAGAGCTTTGGAGAGAGATAAGTAAACACTACAGATATATGTGTTTAGGTCAAATTTCATGAATTGGGTTTACAACAACTTTAACTTTGCCTGAAGTTACTTGAGGACAGTTCTAAAGGGGTGCATACATATGTGGCTCATCACAAGAACAGGACTTATTAGGGGACAAGACGAGTTAGAGAAGATGCAGTCCAAATGTCTAACGGAGGCTGAATCACCATTTTATAATGACTACAGTACTAGTGTCAAGTGCAAAAGCAACCAGCCGGTCAGGAAGCGTTGTGACTTGGCAGAGGTGATTTAAGGCCCTGGTAGTGAAAGAGCTTGTGTGCTTAGGCTCCTTCTCTAGTGATCGGAACTCCAATACTGGATTTTATTTTGTGGCACATACTATTCTAGACACCCAGAATGTCACGGAAGATGGAGTAAGGCCTTGGGAGAAAATAAGCACAGTGTTGCACAGCGTAAGGAGAGTCAAGCTTCCTAGTATTCAAATGTAATATATGAATCAATGTTACTAGGAGTGAGGTGATGAGTAATGGGCTGGTGGAGTCTGGTACAAGCTAAATGGTATCGGTTCAGAAATGCTGCACAACTAAAGTGGAAGAAGAGTTATGAAGTATATTGAGGAACTGTTATTCACAATGTACTTATTATTATATTATTATATTTTAGGTTCATTGTCCTTCTATTTTTATTTTTTTTTTTTTTAGCAAAGAAACGCTCTGGTTTAATTATTGCGTGTGAAAGTCATACTTAAAGTATTTTTCCTTTTAAACAGGTCTTGAACTTACATGGTAACAGTTTAAGCAAACTGAGGGAGATTTCAAAACTACGTGGGCTTCAAAAGCTTATCTTAAGTTTTAATGAATTTTCAAGTCTAGAGGATGTTTCATGCTTGGTAAGTTAGATTTTACCATGGAATGTATTATTGTGACTAGGTACTGCTTTATATTAAGTTGCCTTTAGATATTAATTGTATGTACAAATGTAGTGGGTGACATTACTAATTGGTAATAGACATTTTATGTCTTTCCAGTTCTGTACTTTTTATCCATTACTATAACAAGTTTTACCATGAAAGATAAGTGAATTTTTAATTGCCCAATATAGATTCTGTCCCAACAAGTGGCAACTTTTCAAATGCTGTTAAAAAAACAAATGTTGTCGTTTACAATGCTTGGCCTGCCCAGGGCTACCATGAGTGTTTAACCACTTCAATGCTGGGCACTTTCACCTCCTTCCTGCTAAGGTACATTTTCAGCTTCTGGCACTGTTGCACTTTGAATCACAAATGTGTGGTCTTGCAACACTGTACCCATATGACATTTTTATCAATTATTTTGAGACGGAGCATTTTATTTGGTGGTATTTTCTCACCGCTGTTTTTTATTTTATTTTTTTCATTTTTTGCTAAACAAATGAAAAAAGACCGAACATTTGGGGAAAAAACAAGTTCTTCTTAGTTTCTGTCATAAAATTTTGCAAATAAGTAACTGATGAGGCATCACTGTTGGGCATTGATGAGGCGGCACTGATGGGCACTAATAGGGGGGCATTGATGAGCAATGATAGGCGGAACTAATTGTCACTGATGAAGATGAAGCTGCCCTAGGTGGTAGTTTCATAATAGCTTATGCTCAAAAGTGAATTGAATAAAACGTATTATTCAAACCGGAGAACTAGTGGCATCTAGTGGTAGAAAGGATTTACTGTGGATGACAGCTTTGGGTTGAATGTGAGTAAAAAAGCAAAAGTTATTTTTTATTTTTACCATTATTGAGATATATATATGTTTTTTATTTTTAGATGGAGCTTTGAAGTAGTTTAATACCCTCTCAGCATTTTTCAACTTAAAACATTAAGCACAATAAAATTAACATTCCCCGTTAAAGTATTTGTTCAAATTCTTAGTCCCGGTATAAACAACAAAAAGTAAATACTTGAAATATGGACTCAAAAATCACATTCCATAAATAACAACTATGTATACTGTGATTGCCGAGTCTGTATTTCAGGTCTTTTATATCTCTCTATAAACTGACAGTGTGATTTTGAGGCCTTGGGTCAGCTCATACCCCTCTTGAGTTTATCATTGCTGAAACGTTCTACTGTACCAGACTGTAAAATCATCCTCACGGAATCCTAGACAACTATGAGGACCTTACAGTATGGGAAGTAAAGGCATGTGTTACTATATCAAAAACACTATAATTTATTGAGGGTTTCTCCTTAATTGCATTGGCCTACAGGTGCATCCTACTTACAAAGTGAGTAGTAACCTCTTACTTAAAGTTTTACTGTATATTTTTGGGGGTCAATAGGACTAAAAAGACAACAATTCCTGTGAAGGTGTACCTTTTCAGTTTGTTAAAGTAAATTGCCAAAATTAGCTTTGGTTTGGGTAGTCACTGTGAAGTTGAATGTTTACCTTTTTTTGTGTTCCCACCTTCTACTCTAATCTTATGCTTTCTGTTAGGTTTTTGCTGTAGACTTGCTTTATATTATACAGAATACAGACATAAGAATCTCCCTATTGCAACAGGAGAGGTCTAAGGTGGTGGTGGTAATAGAGGTGTGTGAATATCTATAAATTACAGTAGATAGACATTACTGGTGGAAACTTTAACTGCCCATAGATTGCAAGCTGTAAAAAAACAAAAAAAAAAAAACGATTCCTCCATCCAAACGAGGTGGATCGAGGAATCCTTCCTGATGGAACATTGTATTCTGACAGTAAGGACTCTCCACTGTCAAAATACACTGGTCAGCGGCTGCAGCCACTAATCCAGAACAGTTTTCCAACATTCCTGCTCGACAGAAGTTGATTCATTGATAGACTTCTGTTGAACAGGGAGGGCCACACATGGATCTAAATTGATCCGACCATTGCTGAACCAAATGATTTTCAATCCATCAATGGCCAGCTTTAATTTACTAAATAACTGAACTTGTCAGCATCTACTAATAAACTGAAATACCAGTTTCAGATAGACTATGGCCCCGTACACACGACCAGTTTCCTCGGCAGAATTCAGCTTCCGACCAAGTTTCTGGCTGAATTCTGCCGAGGAAACTGGTCGTGTGTACACTTTCGGCCGAGGAAGCCGACGAGGAGCTCGACGAGGAAATAGAGAACATGTTCTCTATTTCCTCGTTGTTCTATGGGAGCTCTCGGCCCGCCGAGCTCCTCGGCGGCTTCAGGGCTGAACTGGCCGAGGAACTCGATGTGTTTGGCACGTCGAGTTCCTCGGCCGTGTGTACGAGGCCTTACCCTTTAAAGCTTTAAAAATAGACTATTTTGTGAATACAAATACTAAACCTTTGCCAAGTGTGTCCAAAATAAACTTGATTTACCGTATATACTCGAGTATAAGCCGAGGCACCCAATTTTACCACAAAAAAATGGGAAAACTTATTGACTCGAGTATAAGCCTAGGGTGTCCATCTGCATGCCTCACTGTGTCCATGTGCATGCCTCACTGTGTGCATGCCTCACTGTGTGCATGCCCCACTGTGTCCATGCCTCACTGTGTCCATGCCCCACTGTGTCCATGCCTCACTGTGTCCATGCCTCACTGTGTCCATGCCTCACTGTGTCCATGCCTCACTGTGTCCATGGCTCACTGTGTCCATGCCTAGACTTACGTTTAACATGGGAGTATATAGAAGGGGTGCCCGCACTGAGGGAGCCCGCAGCCGACGTGTGAACGTATACTTCCCAGCATCTATCTGCACGCCTCAGACCGTTGCTACAACGGTAAGGGAGACCACAAAGTAAGGGAACCCTTCCCCCCCTGGGGAGCCTGTGCTCGGGGAGTTCAACCCCCGGAGCCCCCCCTTGCCCCCCCATTCCCCCTCTGCTACCCTTGACCGCTCCTTTTTTCCTTCTCTTTTTCTCTGTCCTTGGTTCTGACTTTCTACCCTCTGGAATAGTACACACCCCTTTTAGGGGGTCTTTCTTGAAATAAAGAGAAAATGTGGGGACCGGTCGCGTTATCCGGATACTTTGCTATAAATTGGCACAGTTGTTACTTTTCGTTGTTGTATACCTAATCTATTACGTGTGCTGTGTATATGGTTGTACCATGTCGGCCTGCGCAGCCTTGTTCCTGTTTACAAATAAACAATTTTGAAAAAAAAAAAAAAAGAAGGGGTGCCCGACTAAAAAATCGATGCTCCACCGGGCGTAGGTCCCCCGGACAACAAACTTTGCACACTTGTAGAGGAAGAGTGGGGCTATATGTGTGCCAAGATGGGGACCTACGGCCGGTCGGTACGGGGTTCCCCCAAAGTTCAGGAGATCAGGCGCAAAAAGGTGACTCAAGTATAAGCCGAGGGGGGCATTTTCAGCACCAAAAAATGTGCTGAAAAACTCGGCTTATACTCGAGTATATACGGTAATAAATTCAAAACCAACCATAAAATTGCCAAAGCAAAAAAAAAAAGTTATTGTGGTATAAATGTATTACTTGTTAATTTTATTAATGTTGTGTATATTGAGTAAACATATACAGTACTGAAGTGGTTGGCCTTTATTTAATAGACAATTCGCAATATGCAGTTTTGCTGTCATTCTACTGTGAGCAGTACTCGTTACTGCATTATGTTACTAAATTACATTTTGAATCAAACTACCAGAACATTATTCATCATCATATGAATTAATCTCCAATTTCACTTTAGCCAAATCTGGAATACCTTGATGCCAGCCATAACAGTGTGACAGCTCTGGATGGTGTTAAAGGACTGGCAAAACTGAAGCATTTAGATGTGAGCTGGAACCAATTAACAAGAATCAGGGAAGATATGAACATTTTACGAACACAAACTCCACATCTTCTGTCACTGAATATAAACTACAATCCCTGGCAAAAGGTTAGTCTGACTAAAGAAGTGGTTCTAAACCTTTTTCCTGTTGCCAACCATCTCATAGCACCAGTCAGTTCTTTCAGCTCTATCCCAATGAAAGAAGTCCCAATGGATCTAATTTTGTTTCCCCCCACCCCATGGTAATTCCACCCCATGTGCCCCTATGTGCCAAACAAGTACATACTTGCTGGCACCTTGCTGAACATAGCATACCACAAAATGAAACTCAGTTCCCAAGAATTAAAGGTGAACTTTGTTTATGAACAGTATGCTCATAACATTCTTGTAATAAATATACCAAACCGCTACTGGCTATAGTACAATTAATCATTGTCTGAATGTATTGTGTGATGTTAATCATACAGTATATCAAACTATTGCAAGTAGTGGCAGTGAAGTTTGTAAATACAAAGCTGCACAATGACATTTGTACTTAAACGTAGATAGTATCTCGGTGCATGAAAAAATTAGAACTGTACGTTTTTCTTAAAGTCAGCACACCACAATGCACAGACAGATGGTTAATATCTGTGTGATTTTATACACAAAAAGACACAGGCATGTTGTAGTGCATTGTTTATGCACATTGTAGTGTCATTCAAAACGAATAGCGCTAATGCTGCATGTTGCACCAGTGCGTGGCAAAATGCACATTTTAACACGTTCTTGCAACTCACTAGTCTGAAAAGGCCCTAATACAGAAAATTGTTTAGGCCAACTTTACGATATGTATTGTGGACAATTAATCATGTTGTGTGTTGCACCCCAATGCTCAGATGGAGACAGTTAGTTTCTCCTTCAGCTGCCTTCCAGATAGTTACTTGGAATCATGGTCACTTCCACAGGCGTGATCTGCAATGGCAGTCTGGAGACTCCTCAACAGTGGACAGAATGAGGAAATGACAGGCAGAGCATAGGAATCCACCCAATAAGAGCAAGCTACTACTAATTGTAATGATGCTATCAAAATGGCGAGGTCAATTTCAGAAAGCACTGCACTCACAACGGGACCTGCCTCCTCAACTAGTTGGTGACCATGGACTAAGAAGTCCTACAATGAAAAGGGTTAACGCTTTAGTATATAAAAAAAGTTTAATACAAAGATTATTATACAAATGGTATACAAATGTTATCATTGCACAGATGTACCACCTCCACCTTTCACCAATTAAAAATGACGTGGTCATAAAAGCATCGGCTAGCAGCTGCTTACACACCCATACATTCCAAATGTTACTATGAAGACATAGGGGTTGACATTCTAAAACTGGAGATTGCTAAACCCAGTGCAGCTTGCATAGAAAGTTTTTTTTTTGTCAAAGATTAACTGAACAAGCTTGTTAGATGATGCTTGGCTACCATGTACAGCTGCGCCAGATTTTGCACTCTCCAGTTTTAGTAAATATAGCTGGAGGGCTGTTTTAGCAAAACGCACATGGAGACAGAAAAGGGGTTCTCATGTGGACCCAGGCCAACCTAGATGTGTAGGACTTGGAACAAGTGTTTTATAACCATTCGCGCTTCCCTGGGGTAGTGCGCAAGTACAACTAGCTATTGGCTCCTTGACTAGCTGCACACAAGAGGTAAATGGCATCTGTCAATGATCAGTTTGTATGGGCGGCACGCTGCATAGTAGAAGGAGATGGGCAGCAGAATCCCTTGTACAGAAATCTTCAGGCACTGAAGTTTGTGTTTCTATCTTTCCCCGTTGCCAACACATCAAACTCTGCCAGTGTTTCAGGCAGCTGTTAAAGCCACAGACGCCAAAGGTCTGCATACCATATGTTGCCTGAAAGCTGTTTGTTGGGCACTGGGGTTTAAAACCTTTTATTCAATGATGCAAAATCCACTACTACTTACCAACCAATCAAAAATCACCTTTAATTTGTGTATTTGTGTAGCACCCTGATGTTAAGGCAGGCTTGCTATTAAATTTATTTGCCAAGTGTTGGTTGCCTTGGCCAATTGTCAGAAGGTCAATTGATTTCACCCTAATTCTGGAATTGCTGCACTTCTCTCTCCTGTCGCTAGATGGCTGTGTATCTGGTGACATTAGATAAGACAAGGGCAATACAAGGTCAGATTAGGAATGAATGGGGTATTTCAGCCAATGGGCATGGATTTTCTTGAGTCCCTTGGCCTGCTGGGAGAACCTATTTATTTGGGTTGAGTCAGGTGTTCTGGGTTCTGTGCCACCTGGATGGCTGTCTGGGTGGGACATGTGTTGTATTGCCCGGGCTGCTAGGCCAGAGACCTAAGGACATCTGGCTGCTGAGGGCCTATCGAGAAGCAAGAGAGCAGCATAGAGTTAGGACTGCGGGCTTAAAGTCCAACCAGAAGTAAAGGTTCTGCCGGCGGATAGAGGAGAAGCTGCTGCCACTAAGGGACCATCCACCTTGTTACTGGGGACCATCGTGAGTAGCTGAAGCAAGTACCTGAGCAGTATTCTTACCAGCCGGGGGCGGTGAAGAATTGGGAAACTTCAGCAAGTGCCAAGCCAGGGACCCAGCCAGTGGAGGTGACGCTTGCAGAGCATTATTGTGTGCCAAGCCAGGGACCAGGCAGGCCAGTGGGGTGATGCTTGAAAAAGGTGCGCGCCGTGTGATTTTTTCATCTAGCCACGGCTTCAGCACGGAAACGCGTTGCGGTCTGGCCCTCGGTAGTGAAGTCATCTTCCCCCACCACAACACAGCGTCCCAGAGTGCGTTCCAGCCCTTTTTTTGAGCACCGTGTACCTTAACCAGGAAACGCTGGAGCTCACGTGTAGCTGCTTCCTCCTACACTATTCCAGCACAGTGTAAGAAGACAGGGGACACTAACATTCGCAGATGGCTTTGACCGATCACAGGACCACATACGTATGCCTGTACTTCCATATTAACATGTGAGTGCTTAATGTGAATCTTTTCATTAAAAGTCTGCAGTTTTACTAAGTGGCGCCTGTTCTGTTTGTTTCTCTTTTTGATGCTTGGGGAGTATCTGTGACTAGGGACCCAGCAGTGATGCGTGAGTGATGCTTGAGGAAGCTACTAAGTGAGAAGAGCTCAAGAGATCCAGTGGCGAGTGGATCTGTTAGTCTAGTGAAAGACTGGGAGCTCAGTTGAGTGAAGTTCTACAATAGGAGGTTTTAGAAGAAGTGAAGGAGTTTGTTGCAATCTTTGATAGAAACTGTTACAAGACTGATACCATAGGAGACAGCGGTCCTACTCATGCAGATGTGGTGTAGAAGTCTCGGTGTCTGGCAATTAACATTGCATCTATTTAAGTGTGTCCTGGCCCCAACCCTCTCTCCCAAAGTTCTGTTCAAGAGACAATAAATCTATTTGCATTCAAGAAGTGTCCATCAATCTACCTTGCATTACACCTACCATGCCTTGTAACCCACTTTACACTGAAGGATGTCAGCTGTCCCTAACTCTAGAGGTCGCCATTAGGCCTCTGGGGGCCCAGGATCTTGCTACATGTGACCTGGTTGCCTATGTTGTTGCTACTGCGGGGCCCTGTTATGGAAGCTGACTTCTTTAGGATGGTCTCTTTAGCTGTTCTATAAACAACCTTTGCAGTATTACCAACCCCTCCTTCACGTTCTTTAACAAATTGAATACTCTCGTATCAGTTTCTAATTTATCAATCGAATTAAGGCATTTAAAGGTTACCAGAAATCCAGTAGCCATTGCTAATCTCCCTCTGAAAATGGAATGACATGATGAATCAAAAGAGCTAAATGCATCAGTTTGTTGCAGCCACCTCTGAGCGCGAGTTTGAAAAGCAGAGTACATAGGACTCCCCATCAGTCTGCACAGGGGAGCACACTAAGGAGTTTTCTCTTGTTCACAGTAGAAACCCCTTCAAAATTATTTCAAATAGTTTATTTTTTTATGTTAGAAACTATTAGAAAATGTTAGTACAGTGTATTTTAAAATCTGCTCAGAAACTTCACTTCATAATACAGATATGGTTGAGGAACAGTAAATCACCTTAACCTCTTTTACAGCATAAACAGTAACAATTTATCAAATGTCTTATTTCTGTGATTACTTTTCCTCCAGTGTTAGCTGAACAATACTCCATTATATTGGATGCTGCAATGATTTTAGCCCATAAAACCAAATCACACATGATTATAATTGCCGATATTTTATGTTCTAGCCGGGGTTGAAAAGTCGTCTGTTGATGGGCTTGCTAATATCCAACGCTGTTTGTGTCTTTGTTAGTCTTTGTCACAATACAGAGTTTATCAGTCTTTGAACAAAACCTCAATTACTTCCCTTCATCTTTTCCCATACCAGTTGCAGAAATCTAGTATATTTTGGCGCCTGATGGGTTTCTCACCACTAGATTTTCAGTCCTTTTTACTGTCTTTATTACAAGTTTTTCTAACATCCTTATTGTGCAAAACCCAAGATTGGACATAAAAAAAAAAACCTTTAATAAGGATGTCATCATTTAGCTGAGGCTAACAATTGCAGCATTTCCTTTCAGCAGTTTTCAATGAGCCATCTTGAATACATGACCTAGTTTCCTGACGCCCCTGAGAGCCAGGACAATGCACGTTGTTACTCCTGTGCTTATGTGTAATAAACATTTTCATTACTCTCACTGAACTGCCAGGCCATCCATCATACAGGGAAAAAAAAAATGCCTTATTGACAGAACTCAATAGCTGACATGACTTTTCTTTTCTAGCCAGCTTCAGTGCGTATGGTAGCGATTGGAAGGTTAAAGTCGCTGATTCATTTGGATGGGATCCTGATTACGGAAGAGGAGGTTTCACAATCTTCAAAGTTTTTTCCTGAAGGCCGGATTACACAGGTTACATTTCAGTACTTTTTCATAGAGTACATTCTGATGTTGGTATATGTTGTCCAAACACACTGGGGATCCTTTAAAACTGGAGAGTGCATAATCTGGTGCAGCTGTGAAAAATATCATTCTTGAAGTTTGGTTTTAAAAGGGTTGTAAAGGTAAATGCTTTTTCACCTTAATGCATTCTATGCATTAAGGTGAAAAAACATCCGACAGTACCGGCCCCCAACGAACCCCCGTTTTACTTACCTGACCCCTCGAAAGTCACACGCGCGTCCACGTGATCCTCTTCGGTTCCCAGCCTGGCCGATGATTGGCTAGGCTGGACGAATTGATAGCAGCGCAGCCATTGGCTGGCGCTGCTGTCAATCACAGAGGATGACGCGGCGCGCCGGGGGCGGGGCCGAGTGATACAGTCGGCGGCTATGCCCGCCGCTTTATCACGGGAGCGCGCTTGCAAAAGCTTTCCACCATGCGAGCTCACTCGCATGAAGGTGGAAAGCTTTTGCGAGGAGGAGACGAGACAGCCGCCGAGGGACCCCAGAAGACAGTATTTGGGGACACTCTGTGCAAAACGAGCTGCACAGTGGAGGTAAGTTTAACATGTTTGTTATTTAAAAAAAAAAAAAAAAATTGCCTTTAGTGTTGCTTTAATGAAAGCTGCAGAATTAAAAATATAAACAAGGATTTTTTAAGTTGCATTAAGATGTTAAATATTTTAGGCCCCTTTCACACAGGCTTTCATATCCGCCTGTCAGTTTTTCAGGTGGACCCGACTGGACCATCCATTCACTCCTATGGAGCGGCGGATGTCAGCGGTGACATGTCTGCTTACACCGCTGCTATCTGATCCGATCCTGCCTGTAAAATCCAGATGGAGGTTGACCCTATTTTCCATCTGTCTGGCGGATCTGATATAATCGGATCAGACGGTCCTGAAAGATAGAAAGGACCCTTAGTCATTGGGTTTACATCTACTTTAAATCCTTTGACCTTTCGCTTGTTTTGTGTAAATTTAAACCAGTCTTTGACTTCAAAAGAAGATCTTGGATTGCAGTTGGTAATGCAGCATGGTCCTACTATCCTCTGCATCCTTACCAAGTAATGCCGTGTACACACGACCGTTTTTTCCATCGGAATAAACTCTGACGGGTTTTTCCGATGGAATTCCGCTCAAGCTGTCTTGCATACACACGTACACACAAAATTCCGTCTGTCAAAAACGCAGTGACGTACAACACTACGGCGAGCCTAGAAAGATAAAGTTCAATGCTTCCGAGCATGCGTCAAATTGTTTCTGAGCATGGGTGTTTTTTTCTCCGTTGGAATTCCATACAGACAAATGGAATTTCCGATAGTGATTTTTTTCCTTCGAGGAAAAAAAAGAGAACATGTTCTCTTTCTAAGCCCGTCGGAATTTCCGACGGAAAAAGTCCGATGGGGCATAAACACGGTCGGAATATCCGATGAAAAAATTCTGTCTGACTTTTTCCATCAGAAATACCGACCATGTGTACGCGGCATTAGATTTTCTGCCATATAGATTGTGCTCAAAAGTTCAGTTGCTCCTCCTCCCATGCTTGTGTATAGGTTCCAACATATATACGATTGGTTAAAAAGCAAGGTATATTGCATTATTTAGGCTCTATTCGGAAACCGGTTAAAATATATACAACTCCCTATAGTGTTATACTTTTGAAAACACTCAATTTTATTATGACCAAAAGATTGCACTTATATCCAATAGTGCTACAAATTACACCAGTTATTATCCGTATATATGTGTGTAAGAATCTCCTGCCGCTGGTAACATTTTGCTATTCAGAGTCTTTCACCTGCCACGCCCTGGTTAAGATGTATCGTCTCCAGCACAATAACCAGCCCTCAGTGATGCATGTACAAGGGGTGCCTGAGGACCAGTAAGCTGAAATTATATAAAAATGTTGTTCCTGGTTTATTATACAGAATATATATATATATTTTTTTAACATGCATGTTTATTATCTAAGTATGCTATGTCTAAATACGTTTATTGTATAACAAGTAGTGTAAATCATATTGATATTGATATTTTCTATATCTGCAGGCATCGCTGCTATTGAATGCCAGAACAGACCATGTGAAACCTCGATGCCTTAGTCTATTACCTTCTGCTCAGATACTCTCTCATATAAGCAAGAACTGCCTGGATCCATATGCTGATTTTAACAGCTGGTATCTCAGGGTAAGAAAAATATTAAAAAAGACATATGGCAGATTATGTATTAATAAATCTGATAAGCAAAGGAAGTATCTAAGTAAAACATATTTTGATATTTCCCTAAGTAAACGTGTAGGCAAATAACTAAATACACAATTGAAAGACAAGTGCCTTGCCTGCCAATAAATGTATAATTTCCTTCTGCTAATTTTCTTCCAGACACAACTGACAGGTGCTATAAAAGTTTCTTGGCACTTACTTTTCTCCAGTACAGTCAAAGCAAAACATCTTGGTCACAACTGTGATTGGATAATAAAGGAACAGTAGTTTACTGATAAAGCTATCTCTGCCCTCTCCTCCAGTTAATAAGCTCAATTTGTTAGATTCATAGTATTGTGCTCTGCAGCAAAGCCTGACAAGTATCAGTTGAGGCCCCTTCTTCTCTAAAGCTAGCCTTAGGGCCCTTTAACACCGGGCGGATCGTTTTTGGGTTCCACTTTGCTCAGCGGGGATCGCTCCGTTGATCCTAGCTGAGCCGGCAGATGACAGGTCTGTCTCTGCACACTGTGCAGGGACCGACCTGTCAGAGCACTGCTCTCCCCTATGGGGATCGGATGACGACGGACCGTAGAGTCTGTTATCACCCGATTCGCCAGACAGATGGAAAATAGGGTTTTCCTCCGTCACACTTTGGCGGGTCGGATGTCAGCGGGCATGTCACCGCTGATATCGTGGCTCCATAGAGGAGCACGGAGCGCCCGTTCAGATCCGCCTAAAAAACTGAAAGGTCCGGCCGTGTGAAAGAGCCCTTTAAAGGGGTTGTAAAGGGTTGTGTTTTTTCACCTAAATGCATCCTAGGCATCTTGCGCAACATCGCTGGATGGGGATAGGGCTCAGGTAAGTATTAGGGGGGGGGGGGCTGCTGCACACTGAAGGTTTTTTACCTAAATGCATAGAATGCATTGAGATAAAAACCTTCTGCCTTTTAGAACCACTTTAATTGAACAAGCTGAAGTTAGAAGATGATTGACTGCCATGCAAAGCTGCACCAGATTCTGAGTGCTCCAGTTTTAGTAAATCTCCCCCAAAGTCTCAGCAGAAGAGATCCCTGCATCCACATCACCTTATGTGGGGATCTGTCATTTTTTTTTTTTTCATTCAACCACGGGTTGCAGGAAAGAAATTTGCACGATTCCCCCATCAACACAGATGGTGTTGACAGTGGAATCCCTCTTGCCGAGCAACTGTCTTCTCCCGACAGGGCCCGGGGGAAGCCATCCCCACTGGGAGAAGACAGTGCTTATCACTAGCGGCTATAGCAGCCACTTGTGATAATCGGAAGCGAATCTGGTAGGCTGGTTGTGCCCAAGTTAATCAATCAACTTGGTACATTCAGCCTGCCCATTAATGGTTCAAAAGGAACCCGGACGAGATCCGAAACCATGTATGGCTGGCCTTAGGGTTCCTGAAGAGGTTGCTTGGGGTTCCGTGAGCAACGAGAAATTTCTGCCTCTTAGTTCCCACTGACACCATTGATCTTTTTAGCTATCTGTAAGGGGGTAATTCTTGACAATTAGTGTGGCAAACATTCTTCTCACTGATCATCACACCCATGTATCACGAGTTGTAAATATAGTCATTTTTAGCAGGGGTTCCCTGAAACTGAAAAGTTAATTCAAGGGGTATTCTGTGTTGAAAATGTTGAGAAAGGATGTCTTACAATACATACATTTTTTTTTTTTATAGGTGTTCTGTGCAGATATTAAACTACCACTTAGCTAAAAATAAATAAAAAAATCTTTACTAGAGTGGGACTAACAGGGAAATATATTTTTTACCAAATTTTTCCAGATAACATCTATAAATTTTGATGGACAAAAACTCTCCAAAATCACAAATTTGGAAAAGCTTGAAAATGTACGTTGGGCATCTTTCAGCAACAATTATCTGACCAAAACTGGAGGCCTGGAAAAATGTACCAAGTTAGAGGAGCTTTGTCTTGATGGAAACAGCATCACAAAACTGGAAGGTATATTCTGTATATTAATATTCTGTTCACTAGGTGGTGCTCTACCATTTTTGCTGAGTGGAGATACAATTCAACATTCAGCTATTACATAAAACCGATCAAGTGAATTAAAAACATCTGCTAATAACAATAATACAAATACTATTCTTGAGAAAAGTCCCTAGAAAAATGAATTTACTTTAACTCCTTTAGAGGTTCTTTTGCATTTAAATTACTTTCTATAGGAAGCAAACAAATGGTGACTGATTTCTATAGGGTGAAAAGCAGTTCTGAAAGCAAGTAACTACTCATGTTCTTTGTTCATTTGCATAAATTGGCAAGGGTAAAACTGCTTTAGTCTGGCTCCTCATTGATTATGGTCATTCAGAGACCTTCTTTGCTCTAGATAATGAAGCTTGAACAGCCATTAAGCAGCAATAACCGTGCAATAATATAGATAACTTTTATTGTAGTTTGATGTGACCTTTAAGAATTAATTAATGCAAGTGGCTTTTGTAGTTCTATAACAGCATACGTTGTTGGGAGAGAAGACGTTTAAGTGCCGGGTTCATAAATGCAAATTCTATGCGGATCAGACGCGATACGAAAAGCATAGATTCGCATGTCATCTAAAAAAGCATTATTCCCAGTGAAGGCTGTTCGCATATATGTAGTGTGAATTTGATCCACTTCAAAAAAGGTTCCTGTGTGAGTTTAGTGTGTGTTTGGTGCAAATTCTATCTCCATCTATTTCAGAACCCCTCAGAATTGCATTAGAATCGCACCTGTCGCAACAGAAATAACACAGTGAAATCGCTGTGAACTGAGACTTAGCCCTGGTTCACACTGGTGCCTGTTGACCTTATTTGACATGTCAAATCAGCGGCATTTCCCGGCAATTGCACTGTCCTAATTGGTGCGACACCGCATCTGCGGTGCTGCACCAATTTCAAAAAGTAGTTTCTGTACTACTCTTTACGATTTCGGCCCGTCATTTACATTGACATCTGTGCAGAAACTGCACAGATGTCTCTGTAATCGCGGCCGAAATCGGGACTGACAGGCCGGAGTGAAATTGTGAACTCGCACGCAGGGGCGGACTGACAACTCATGGGGCCCCCGGGCAATAGAAGACTATGGGGCCCCTGGGCTTACAGATAGCCACCACGCCAGGAGGCAGTGCAGAGGCAGGGCAGCTAAAATCTCGGGATTTTCACATCAGAAGCATGTTGGTTTCAGACATATCAGGGACAGATGTAAAAAAAACATAGATTTATACATACTGTCCCTGGTTTTACTGAGCCTGGCAACCTTGATGGGGCCCCCTAGTGACATGGGGCCCTCGGGCAGTGCCCGAGTGACTCAATGGTCAGTCCACCCCTGCTCGCACGGCTTCAGATGAGCCTGGGCTAAAGATGTAAAAGTGGCAAGAGCCAATCAAGTTGGGTTCTAGTCTGTGGAGAATGATGACAAACTTTCTATATTCACTATTTATGTTATATCTTGCTACACCTTCTTTTAGAGAACGGTTGGTATTAAATTGTACCTTGTCAGAACATAAAAGCTCAGCAGGGGAGACCGGCTTTACTTTGTAACATGAACATCATATTGTTTTCCAGGCCTTTCAAATCTTGTGAAACTCAGACGTCTCAGTATAAATGACAATAAGCTTACAAGCATCGATAAGGAGGTTATTGATAACCTATCTCATCTACATTTTCTCTCTGCTGAGAACAATAGCATCAGCTGTCTGGCAGGACTACAGAAAGCCTACCTTTTAATAGAACTCTACCTGAGCAATAATCGGATCAGTAGCAACCAAGAGATCTACCACCTCAAGGTACGTCACTAATTTTCTATAGGTGTACGAAATAAAAAAATTAAAAGCTGCTGTTTTTATAAGTGCTCACAGTTATTATTTTCATTAGAACTTGTCTAATTGGGTCTTCTGATTTAAAGTGATAACAAACATGTTATACTTGCCTGCTTTGTGCAGTGGTTTTGCACCGAACAGCTCTGTCCCTTTTCTAATGTCTCTCCGTCATTGCTCCTGGCCCCTCCTTCCTGCCAAATGTCCCCATAGCAAGCAGCTTGCTATGGGGCACCCAAGCAGGCTCACTCCTGAGCTGCTGCTCTGTGTGTCCTTTCACACTGAAGCGTGGCTCAGCCCCACCCTCACTCGGTACCAAGGAGGTGACATCTCCATCAGTCATTTATGTTATAGTGACTAGAAACATGGCATTGGCGAGGAGGGGGGGGGAACAGCATTTTAACTAAACACTCTGTATCTATGACTCTTTAGTCACATGGGCTGCTTTGATAGGGGAACAAAGAGTAGGTGAATGGCTTGCCTGGTCCTTGATACCGTAGCATGCGTAGCAAAATGTGGCAACAGTCAATCCATAGGATCTTATGTTGCAGCAGGGACACAGAGTTGGCTTGCTTGGTCCTTGATACCGTAGGATGCGTAGCAAAAGTGACAACGGCCAATCCATTGGATCTTATGTTGCAGCAGGGACACAAAGATGGCTTGCCTGGTCCTTGATAATGTAGAATGTGTAGCAACGGTGACAACAGCCAATCCATAGGATCTTATATTGCAGCAGGGACACGGAGATGGCTTGCCTGGTCCTTGATACCGTAGCAAAGGTGACAACAGCCAATCCATCGGATCTTATGTTGCAGCAGGGACACGGAGATGGCTTGCCTGGTCCTTGATACTGTAGCATGCGTAGCAAAGGTGACAACAGCCAATCCATAGGATCTTATGTTACAGCAGGGACACAGAGATGGCTTGCCTGGTCCTTGATACCGTAGCAAAGGTGACAACAGCCAATCCATCGGATCTTATGTTGCAGCAGGGACACGGAGATGGCTTGCCTGGTCCTTGATACTGTAGCATGCGTAGCAAAGGTGACAACAGCCAATCCATCGGATCTTATGTTGCAGCAGGGACACGGAGATGGCTTGCCTGGTCCTTGATACCGTAGCATGCGTAGCAAAGGTGACAACAGCCAATCCATAGGATCTTATGTTGCAGCAGGCAAGGAGACAGCCCCTGCATATGGCAGGATGATCCAGGTATTTATTAGTCTACATAAAATGGATAAACTAATGCTTACGTCACAATGTATAAAATGCAATGTAGCATGTAAACACATTTTTAAATGTTTTGGGTTTAATGACACTTTAAATGTGTGTATTTTGTCAATAGTCAGGACTGCAGGGATTTGAAGACTAATAAAGGTACTGGCACATTAGCATTGATGTTACCCTGGATGTTTTTAGGCTAGAAAAGCCAATAGTAGCCTACATATTTCTTAGTACAAAAATAGCTTCTACTGTCTACAATTACTTTAAATTTCAGCACCACCCAGTGGTGCCCTGCAGTCTGTCTACTTCTATGTAGTGAAACTGAGAAACACTGGGGGTTATTTAGTAAAACTGGTCAGTGCATAATCTGGTGCAGCTCTTCAAAGAAACCAATCAGCTTCCAGGTTGAAATTCAGGTTGAATTTGGAAGCCGATTGGCTACCATGCACAGCTGCAACAGATTCTGAGTGCTCCAGTTTTGTAAATCTCCCCCACTCTTCCACCACGAAACAACATCTATGTCGTGAATGGCCTATTGGTAGGCCAGAGTTCTTTCATGGTGTTTGGAACTTTGGTTATGCAAAGAGTGACTTTGTACACCTGGCTGTTTGCATATATGGAGTAGTAGTGTTTCTGGCAGTGCTGGATGAAAGTAAGCTGGAACCAGACTTTGGGGACATGGCATTTTTGCATTTTCGGTGTTTTATTACCATCCATATGTTCCTAAATCTCTTTATCATAATTGACATGACTATACTCTTTATCGCTATTTGTAATAATTGACCATAATTTAGCCCCTGCATGGGCGAGTCCTATGCTTTCTTGAATTTTTATGCTCATTTTTAAAATAATAAACATATTGTAACAGAAAATAAGCTGGAACCAAATGTATCTGCTGGCAGCTATTTGCTAGCGCTGTTACTTGGTATTTACGGTTCTCC
Source organism: Rana temporaria (assembly GCF_905171775.1). Lineage (NCBI taxonomy): Eukaryota > Metazoa > Chordata > Amphibia > Anura > Ranidae > Rana > Rana temporaria. Next base: position 36,133,355 of record NC_053501.1, on the reverse strand, counting down.
GAAAACATAATAGATGACAATCTCGTATTTATTATACAGGATATAGCAATGTCTCTCTGAAAACTGGGGTCTATTTTTTTTCAACAGGGTTTAAACAATCTTGTGATTCTGGACTTGTGTGGTAATCCAATCTCCCTGAAAAATGACAACTATCGATTGTTTGTTATTTTCCATCTTTCATCGCTAAAAGCTCTGGATGGATCTGCTGTGGTAAGTAACAGTAAACAGCAAAAAACAGGTAAACTATGTAAAAATGCTGAATGATTTGTGTTTCCTGTGTAATACAACACATATTTATTATTATTTCTATTAGAAAAAGTTCTTTTGTATTATACATTTTATGTCCTGTTGGATCTATGTGAGTCTCACCATGTTGGAGTGTTACTTTTTTATTAACATTGCAGGAGACATAGAAATCATAATTCAGTTTTCAGTGATTTGATTTGAGTATCCTGAAATCTGATTGGTTGCAATGGATTACTGCACCTAACATTTGAACATTTGTCAGTGCATTGTCCTCAGAGAAAAAACAGAGAAAGGCGCCTCCAGGTTAGGAACAGTGAATTTTTAATTGACAACAGGTGCATTTTTCCACTTACATCTATGGTAATGTAAATCCGGCACTTGTCCTTTATAAGGCCCTTCAGTGGCATCTGTCCGTGGCTGAGAAGCTGTATCAGCTCTTCTGCAGGTGTTGGTGAGAGGGGTCCTCTCGTCTTACAGGAAATCCGGGAGGCTGAGACCGAGGGTCTCAGCACCTCGGCTACCCGGATTTCCTGAACAGCCTTATAAAGGACAAGTGCCGGATTTACATTACCATAGATGTAAGTGGATAAATGCACCTGTTGTCAATTGAAATTTCACTGTTCCTAACCTGGAGGTGCCTTTCTCTGTTTTTTCTCTGCATATATTGGAGTTCGCTCTAGACTTCCCCCTGAAGGCTAGCCCTGGATAATGGACTTTATGATGTTTTTTATACAGGTTATTTTCCCATTCTCCCCTTTGTTCCCAGCCCAGGCTACCTATCTCTTGTTTCCCTAAGAATATCATAACAAGGACTGTATTAACAGATGTTTATCCAGCATTGGTGGTTACAGCGCCACTATCCTCTTTTTCTCTCTCATTATATCATGCTGTTCTCCCATATTGGTCTAGGAACACCTACGCATTCGCCAGGAACCACTTAAAGGGGTTGTAAAGGTAAAAAATAGCTTCCTTTACCTTAGTGCAGTCCTCCTTCACTTACCTCATCCTTCCATTCTGCTTTTAAATGTCCCTTTTTCTTCTGAGAAATCCTCACTTCCTGTGCTTGTGTCTGTAACTACACACCGTAATGCGAGGCTTTCTCCCTGGTGTGGAGAAAGCCTCTTGAGGGGGGTAGGGGGCAAGCATGAGGGTCAGGACACTCTCTACTTTGCAGATAGAGAAAGGAGCTGTGTGTTAGTGGGTATCCTGACACTCCTGCTCGCCCCCTCCCCCCTCGAGAGGCTTTCTCCACACCAGGGAGAAAGCCTGGCATTACTGTGTGTAGTTACAGACAGATGAATAGGAAGTGAGGATTTCTCCGAAGAAATAAGGACATTTACAAGCAAAATCGAAGGATAAGGTAAGTGAAGAAGGCCTTACCTTTACAACCCCTTTAACTTTGTAGCCAGCATAGAAAGGTCTATTCTGTAGTCAAGCCTGCTCACTCTGCTTCCCTCTTAGCCTACAATGGAGATAAAAGAGAAGACAATTTATGCCCATAGACTACACAGGAAAATCATTGACACATAAGTGATTCAATCCAAAGCTTTAAATAGGAAAAATAGAGAGGTTGACGTTTCCCAGCAGAGGCCCAGAAAGCAATTATAAATGCAAAAAAGTTTTAAACCCTCCCTAAAACAAAAAAAAAGTTTTTGGATTTTAGACAAGCTTTCCCATCTTCTAATAATCGTTTCTCCAATATTTACAATATTGTTTTCTTACCTTTTTGAAGGATCAGCTTGAGAGTGAAAATGCAAAGGATATGTTTGGTGGAAGACTCAGTTCAGATATGATTGTTGAAAAGCTTGGACATCAAAACTTTACAGAACTACAAGAGCTAAACTGGAGGTCTTCCTCGATTAGGTAACATTGCATTGCTTGCATCTCTGGTGTTTTTTAAAGTATCTATTTATATAAAATCATTTTGCAAAAAAAACATTTAATGCAATGACATGGGATTTCCAGAGCACTATGGGTTTTCTCAGAAAGAGTTTTTTCAGACTGTGACTGATCTCATTGAAAGCTTGAAGGGACACAGCTAAGCAGCCATCCGGGAAGGGGAGATAAGGTACTGATTGGATCCATTTACTTATGTGTGCCGAGCAATAAACAAAAAAAATAATTGAAAAAAAGGCCTTATCTCATTCTTGTGGGTGGAAATGAAAATACAAAATATTTGTATGCAAAAAAAAATGAACAAAAATATAAAATGTATTTTACTGTCTTGTATAAAATAAAAAAAGCAAATACAGTATATACAAAATTTACTACACATTGCCTTGAATTATCCAAATTGTTTATGCTGATCCACCCTTTTATATATTATTTTACTTGTTTTCATATATCAGCATATAGTAAATATGTTGACAATACTAACTCCAGAAACATGATGCTTAGCTTAAAATTACAACTGCACTATTATAAAATAGCAGGCGTGTGAATGCTGCTAAATATGCTCAGGATGTTCAACAATCAGCTGACAGGTGGGCAGGAATGTTTTGCCAGGTGCATTGAATGCTGGGACTTGTAAATCACAGGATAGTACTACCTGTGTACGGATTCCCCCAAAGGAGTCTGGATGTTTAGTTGGTTAGCAGCCACTATGTTGGTTAATTTTAGCAACAGATTTAAGTTAGGCAGACAATGGCAAAATCTTAAGGCCCGTACACCCGATCCAATTTTATGGCCATAATTGTCTGATGGATGTGTGTAATCCGACCGTGTGTATGCTCCATCAGACAATAGTTGGCTGAATTAAAGGGTCACTAAAGGAAAAACTTTTTTTAGCTGAAATGACTGTTTACAGGGCATAGAGACATAATAGTTAACTGATTCCTTTTAAAAATGATTAAAAATTGATAAAAAAAACAATCATATAATGTGCCTGCAGTGTAGTTTCGTTTTTGCTGTTGTTTTCTGGTTCTCTGATGTACAGAGAGCCACTAGAGGGCAGTCAGCCAATAGAGAGCAGTGATACTTTGTCTAAAACTTCTCAGCACCAATCCAGTTTCGTTTTACACACAATAATCACATTAGTGACCACCGTGAGAAATCTCCCAGCACTGTGGTTATCAGGAAACAGGCAACCAGCAAGTGTCCAGAACAGAGAGGATTTACAGCAACATGAAAGCAAAAACGAACAATGAGGACATGAAACCAGGACTGCAGTAAGGTAAAGGAAGCTATTTAGCTAAAAAAAAAAATTCCTTTAGTGACTCTTTAAGGACAACAAATGTTGGCTGTTCATGCTCACCAACTGGCTGACAATAAATCTGTTATGTCAAATCCATCCAACTGAAATCCAAAGTACAAACATGCATGCTCAGAGCCAATGTTAAACATTAAGACAACATTAGCAGAAGTTGCCCAAAGGGTGGCGCTAAAGAGCAGAAAAAACACATATTTAGGTTTTGTTGGCTGAAAATGTTGTGCCGTCTGTATGCAGAACAAGTTCACAGCTAACGCCCTTCGGACCAAAATCCACGGAAAGGTCCACTGGATGTCCAATCGTGTGTACGAGGTTTTAGAATATATAGAAAATAGGTGTAACATTGTTGATTTAATAAGTGATATTACAATATTGCTTTTTAAATACATTTGTAATTATCCTTTAAACAAAAAAGTGCATATATTTGACTAATTTGATGTTGTCCTGATTTACTATTTTTTTTTTTTTTGCTAGTTTCCCATTAATTGCTAATATTGAGTTGTAGGTGGTATGGTTGAATAAAGACACCAATCCGACCATTTCAACCTCAGAAGTATTTAAGATTTGATGATCTACCAGTTTGTTTATATATAAGGGCAAAATATAACCAAGACTGCGGCAAGGAAGTATCTTTTTCCTAACCGTTTTTCCAGGGGTATTGAATTAAAATTCACGAAGGTCTGATCAGTAAAATTTTCTTCCCGCAGAGGTCTGAATCGCATGTTTGTCCATTGAGTCAAGTTGTTCACATCACAGCCCCCCTCCACTCTTATATCATAATCCTATTCTTAATCTGGCTGCACATTATACAGCTTTATTGTACTAATTTCACTTTAGATATAACAAAACCATATAATATGAGGTGAAACCTAAACACTTTCACCCCCCACAGTAGTGTTCTCTGCCCTTCTCACATTACCTCCTATAGTAGTGTCCTTTGCCCCCCTACAGTAGTGTCCTCTGCCCCCTTCACATCACCCCCCCTTTTACATTTCTCCTCAACAGCACTGCCCCTCTACATACCCCCCCCCCCCCACATAGCAGTGCGGGCACAAACGCACAGAGTAGGGCTCCCTGTTCCTTTACATCACTGACCCCCCTTCCCCAGTAGGGCTCACTGTCCCTTTACACCCTCTTCCCCAACACGTGCACACACACACACAGTAGAGATGTCTCACCCTTTACATCACTGACCCCCCTTCCCTAGTAGGGCTCACTGTTCCTTTACACCCCCCCTCCAACACACACACACACAGAGATGTCTCGCCCTTTACATCACCCCCCTCCCCCAAAGTAGAGCTCTCTCTTTGTTCACATCAAGCATCTCCCCCATCCCAGGTCCTCTGCTTCCCTCACTCCGCTACCTGACAGGTACACAGAGCAGAGCGTGAAAGGCAGGAGAGATCGAGCACGAGAGGCAGAGTAGCACTGCATGGAGGGCAGAAGCGGGAGCTGAAGAATTTAAGTTGGCATAATAAAGAGTTGGTATTAGTTGCTAGGACCACTCTGTGTCATAGCAACCAAGCACCTGCTAGTTAAGCTGCAAAATTATCTCGGGCATATCCCGCTCCCGTCCTCCATGCAGTGCTACTGTGCCTCTTGCTCTTGATCTTTCCTGCCTCAGGCTCTCGGCTCTGCTGTGATAATGACAACGGTAGAGACTGGGGGACAGAACTAGCTCCTAAATGGTGTAACTGTGGGTCAGGATGGAACAGTGATTTGTTTAGTGATGCCTGCTGCGCTAAACAATATCTTCTTTTTTCCCCATATAAGAACATTGTAATGCTGTTAATAACTCCCTTCTTTTACACCAGTCTGAAATTATTTAGCGTTGTTTTCAATTAGGTAGAAATCTAATATATGTAACTGTAATTTTTCTTTCATGTTTCCAGATCTGTTGACCTTATTCCACCTGACCAGTTTAGGGGAATCCACACAGTGAATTTAGAAAACAACAATCTGACATCTTTTAGTGGTTTGATTTTTCTGCCCCACGTAAAGGTAAAATTCGATTAACTGTCTGTTGCTAATATTTATTGTGACAAGTCATCTTCCTTTTAAATTCTATATTTGGTTAAGAGTTTTATTGAGTATGACAATACAGGTAATAAAGTAGAAAACAAGCAAAACCGGGGTACATACATTCGGCCTTGTATGTCTCGTGAAAAAAAAAAAAAAAAAATACAATATTGGAGGATAAATCTTGAGGAAGTGCCGGGAGTTGGGGAGTTGAAATAGTAGTGGTACATTCCATTCAGCCAAGTATTTCCACCAACCGTCGCCACAGGAGACCAAGCTGGGACAGAAGGGTATGTAAAAAGGCTATTAATTTGCTTTCCTAACACATTTGGGTGGACTGCGGGCGTAATGCTCTGCACTCCAAGTCCTCGCTCGCATGAAGGTGGAAAGCTTTTGCGAGGAGGATACGAGACAGCCGCCGAGGGACCCCAGAAGACAGGGTTAGGGGTTAGGGGACAAGCTGCACAGTGGAGGCAAGTATAACATGTTTGTTATTTAAAAAAAAAATGTTTTGCCTTTTTGTGTTGCTTTAACCACTTGACCACTGGGCACTTAAACCCCCTTAATAACCAGACCAATTTTCAGCTTTCGGTGCTCTCACATTTTGAATGACAATTAGTCATACAACACTGTACCAAAATGAAATTTTTGTCCCTTTTTTCCCACAAATGGAGCTTTCTTTTGGTGGTATTTAATCACCGTTGTTTTTTTTTTTTTTTTTGCGCTATAAAAGAAAAAAGACTGACATTTCTGTAAAAAAAATAATTTTTGGATGGAGCGATCACGTGGTAAACAGCTGCTATCAGCGGCAATTTACCGCGATCCGTGATGCGCTGGGTCCTCTGGACCTGGTGGTCACGGACATTCCCGTGTGCGCGCCCCAGGGGGCACGCGGGAGCGCGATTTTGGGAGGACGTCCTTCCAGAGTTAAGCAACCGCCTTGTAGACGTATTTTGTCTATGAGGCGGTGATTAATTGGTTAAATTAGAGCATCTCCAGCGCCCATGGATGAAGGGGGGGCTCGCCCTCCCAATCCTTGGCTATACTATATTGCTGCGCAATTGCAGCAATTGATAGGTACGATACGCACAGGGGTGGATGGGGAGGGAGGAGGCTCCTCTGAACTGGTGATGTTACATACTGTAAAGAAGGATTCGGTGCCGATAGTCCTGGAATCGCTATCTTTTGGAAAACCGAACAAACAGTACCCGACCTATAACCTTATTCAAAAAGTTTGTAACAAAACTAGGTATCTACAGGGTGTGGCAGGGTACACAGAATATAGCCCTATTTGGTCTAATAACTCGTACCCTGAGCTGTCTAAACTACAGTATGGGGCACTTTGGAGGAGATATGGGGTGGTCTACCTTGGCCAGGTCTTTTGCAATGGGACTTTTCTCTCATTTGAAACCCTACAGGGTCTTTTTGGTTTGCCGCAACTATGCCATGCTATAAAAGTCCAGAGCAGATCTTCGGAGTGGGTCCCCTCCCCTACCCCTTTGTTTAATTTGATGGCTAGAGCTGCCAATAAAAAGGGGTTTATATCGCAATGCTATAATATGCTACTACAAAGTTTTCTGACTAAACACCCTTTGCGGATGAGGGCCAAGTGGGAGGGAGAAGTGGGCCCAATGGATGGAGAGCAGTGGGAGGAGGCCCTACAGGCGGTTCCCGTGTGTTCCTTGAATGTGTCCCATAGAGTGTCACAATTGTATTTACTGCTGAGGGTGTACTACACCCCCCGCAGACTGTTTGCTATGGGTTTGCGGCCCTCTCCATTGTGCACCAGGTGTAAGAGGGACTTTGGTGACTTGATCCACCTACTGTGGAGATGCCCGAAGCTTCACCCATATTGGAAGGGGGTGGTGGACACCATAAACAGGGTGTTTCAGGTCTCGTTGCCTACAGATCCAAAACACTGTTTACTCCATATAATAGATGAGTTAGATTGGGAGGAAGGCAGAAGGGTGGCTGTAATTAGATCTCTGTTTTTGGCTCGCAAGCTTATAATGACTCATTGGATATCGGAGGACCCTCCTGCTCTTAAAGAATGGATTAATACAATGGGGGATATGCTCCGGAAGGAGAAAATAATATACCAGCATAGGGGTAGCGCCCAGAAGTTTGAGAAGTTGTGGGGACCGTGGCTGAATGTACCGGGCTTGGCCCCCGGTGGATCTGGTCTCGGGCAGATTGTTGGGCCTAGGTACCTGAACAGGTTATATGTTTTGTGTTTGGGCCTTATATGAGGGCACCGGTAGCCCAAAACAGTAGGGGGCAGGAGGCGGGCAGAGTTGGGAATGGTATGTGATATATGTGCAGAATGTGCAGTCTTATGGTTCATTTCGGTTGGAATTGTATCGGATTGTTTATGTAGCTTCCATGTATGTCTTTTACATGTTTTTCAATAAACTTTTTTTTCTGGATAAAAAAAAAAAGAAACTCCTGACAGACAGAGGAAGAGATCACAGTTGGGTGGTCCAACTCTCCAGCATTTATTAATAACTAAAGTATCCATTATAGATTAATGATTCCTTAAACACAATTGGCACCAGATTTTCTTTTATATTTCGTCATCTTTCTGTAATGTCAAGCCATTGGTGTATACAGTGCTGTAAATCAATAATACTGAATTTGTTTATTTTTTTTTGACAAGTATTGGCAATGTCGTCATCAAATAATGTCTGCATAATGTAGACTTTACCCATGTAGCTGCCTGGAAATAGCTGAGCAAAGACATTGAATCCGCTGGCTGTTTTGAGGTTAAATAAAAAGGAGTAGATTTTGCACAGTCTAATAATAGCACATCTCTCAAGAAAGACATTTCAGCAGTAAGACTGGCATCACTATAAATAAGTAATATTAATGTAGAATATGTATATCCATCGAACCCAACTCTGTAGTTAAGTGCACTATGAATAATACAAGAGAGCACATTTCAATCTGACTTAATGTGTATATTTACAATAATGAGAGGAATGTTGGTGGATTAATTTGTGTTCCATTAAAGGTAATCAAGCATATATTTATACTACATACTGACACCTCCCTCATAGAGTAGAATGTTTAGACAGATATTTATGAAGACAAAGCTTCTACCTTTATCTGGAATTATATAATACCAATGAAAATGTGTCCATTTGCTGAACGGTACAAATGTAGAAAGAGGAATAACATATATATGTGTAACACCCAAGTGAGGGATGAGTGTTATAAAGAAATTGATCAATGTTTTGCGAGCTCTGCATAGAACTATAATTCCAAGAAAAAAAATGCATAATAAATACAATTATAATAAAATTGTGTGTAAAGGTTTTTAAATAATTGTCCACTGCCCTTGTGGCCTTGATGTCATTATTCCAACTGGTAGGTTTTGTCAAAGGAGTGAAAACCAGTCTGAGAAAATTGTTGGGTTGTTTTTTGCAGGTGGTCATGGATTAAGAGTTTGAGTAAGGGAAGGGAGTTTTGAAATGGTAATATGATGAAAGTTGGTTGTTGTGATTCATCGGTTTAGATAATTGGATAGTGATGCCTTTCATTTAGGGAATGGTTGCATAACATCATCTTAGGGTGGTTGGAGATCTTGCATTAAGTGTTGTTATGGTAGGGTGTTGGTTGTTGTGTGTTATCAACCTAGAATGGTGGTTGGTGTGGGCTTTTATTTAGGGTATGATCATATGACAGCACCTTGTGGGAGGTATGGGTTAGATATGTTTGGTACAGGAGAAAGCAATGTTGTGTCAGTAGTAAAGGGAGTATGGTTTCTCTTATGGGTCACCAGTGATGGGTTTGATAATTTGTTGGTGGGGGTAGGTGCCCAGTTTGGATAGGGATGCAGGCTGGTGTCCTTCAGATCTTAAGGTTTGCTTGGGGGGTTAGGTTATAGTTTGTTTTGCTATTGATGTTCATTAAAAGCCATTCACAGGAAGCTTTGTATTTGCTGAATGAATACAAGACTTCCTCTGATTGGCTGAGGTGGGCTGAAGACATCACAATCTCCACCTCAGCTAATCAGTGGAAGTCTTTTACTCATTCAGAAAATACAAAGCTTCCTGTGAATGGCTGAGCAGTGCTGTTTTGTTCAGGGAGTGGGATGGGACGTCTTTTTGTTCTGCTACCGAAACATATTACTTTATACTGTATGTAGCGGATGCTATACACAGTTTAACGCTCACAGTTGGCTCATCTGTTTGGACCAAAGTTTGTTTGGATAAGCTTGGCCCAAACAAACTATTTTAAAGTGACAGAAAGCTGGAGTATGGCTTTAAGGTTCAGACTATGATTTGGGATGTTATGTCCATTATATTACATGGGCAATGTGCTCTAAATAGTAAAATGTGTGCTCTATGCACAGTTTGATAGAATGTAGTACATTATGTCTTGTCTCATAAAGTGACAAATGCCCAGGGTATGCCTATCCTGTAAAGGTGACTGAATCTACTTAATTTTTACTTCGCTATTAAAAGAGGTCTCTGGTCACAGCAAACCCTTTCTTTCTATAACATCAACATTGTAATGGCCATACAAATATCTCATGGTATCTTGCTGCCTGTAAGCAGTGATTGCTGTACTGACTCTGCCTCCTAAAACTTTGCCTCCTCTCAGCAACTTGTTGTGTAATTCAGAAGGTAGGCTCTGTGAATTGTGTGACACAGCAGTGCCTTCTGCCAGGGCATAGTGAAATAATGTCAGAGAATTCAAGGATGTTAATGTGTAAGGATCTTAACAAAGTATGTTCACAAAATTCAAAATCTTTCAGGTTAATAGTGCGCTAGAAATTTTATAGCTGGGCATCTCCTCTCCTCACAATGATCAGTGGTTCCAAAATAATAACTACCACAGTAGGGAACACACACAAAAAGATACACTCAGCATCTTCCCAAATAACTGTTTCTATTTCGTCCATTTTGAAGTTTCTTATACCAGTGCTTACTAGATATGTGAACACTGAAATATTTTGTTTCGGAATTTAGTTTTCGTCCAAAAAATACATTTATTTAGTTACTCCCAAAATTCGTTTTTATTTATTTATTTTGTTTCGTTAAATGCATTCGTCCAAAAATCCGAATTGAGTAAGGTCGAATCTGTCATTGAAGGATTATGGTGTCTGTCGAATGTTCTAAAAAGATTCGACAGAGCAGCTAAACTGTACGACCCCGCAATCGTACATTTCCGGTCGAATGTTCCGCCTACAAGCTATAGAAAAATTCGAATGTTGTATGACTAGTAATAATTATATTTATAAATTATTATTACTAGTCAACCAACATTCTAATTCTTCTATAGCCTATGGGCCGAGCATTTGACCGAAAATGTACGATTGCGGCGTCGTACAGTTTAGCAGCTTGTCGTATCTTCTTAGAATTTTCGGCAGACACCATAAGCCTTCAATGACAGATTGGTCTACCCCAACACTGTCTCTATAATGTCGAATCCTTTCTCTCTATGTAGAATAATCTTGGACTAATAGAGTTAAGGTTAGGCACATTCGATCACAGATTCGATAGACACAGATTGCTATTGCTATTGTCAGCGTCATGCCGAATCTCCTATCTATATCGAACTGTTGTAGCAACGAAAACGAAAAAAAATTTTTTATGTCGGATCTTTCGGATTTCGGATTCTGCGTGTTCGTTTTCATTTGTTAAAACGATAACAAAAATACCCGAAATTCGGACGAAAACAAATGCACATGTCTAGTGCTTACATAGGTATCACATTAATGAAGAGAGTCCAGTCAAATGTTAACTATCCTTAAACCTGTTCCCATACCAATTCTAAGCCTAATCTAACTACCCTGTAAAGGAAAGATGTCTGAACTTGCCTAATCTGAGGGCTCTCCAGACTGGTCACATGATTTCTAGGTTCAGCGAGGAGGAGAGATCACTGACAATGGCTGCAATGCCTGTGCAGTGATGTCACCCATAGGCTTACTATGGGGCATCCGATGCTGGCTGTCCCTCCCCTACACAGAAGCCAGCACTGGGAGTGCCCTCAAAATAGGTAAGTATAGACAATTTAATATTACAATATTACTTTTAAGGTAACACGAAACATAACATAGGCAGACTAGTTTATTATCAGGACTCAAAAGAATATGACTAAGTGCAAAACATTATTAGTGCCGTGCGCACAATGAGTGCAGTGTGCAATGTATAAGTAAAATATACAAAATGAAAAACAGTTTATTCAGAATTTACAATATCTTTCATAATCACAGTAGGCTAGAAATAATTGAAATACAATCTAGAGATGGAGATGAATATATAAATAAAAATGTTGACCATAAATGTGCTGTAAGTAACCTTCACATTTTCTTGTTTTTCTCTAGAATTTGTATCTAAATTACAATCGCATTGAATCAATCCTGCCCAAGCAAAAGCCTCAGAATCCCTTAACAAACCGGCAGATACTGCACCAAAAAGTCTACTCCAGTGGATATGGGCAGCAGGGCAAGGCTAACAGGTAACTGCTTGGTCTTTGTTTCCATATAATGGTATGCATCTTTATGATGGTAATGTGAGGCTCCCTGAATAAACATGCCTCTACTCTAATGTATATCTGTGATGCTTACTGAAGGGGTTATGGAAATTTTAGATTACGAATGTAGCTCAAACCGGAGAGATGAATTACAGGCATTGTATATTTTTACATAGTTACATTGGTCCAGCTTGGACCAATGTAACTACATATATACCCTATCTGACACCAATACTAACGTGAACTCCACTTGCTTCCAGATCCCGTGCTGAGTGGCTAAACTGGATGCATTGCAAACACAGGAGGTCAGCACAGACACCATTTAGACAATGCTTTTTAACTTATGAAGGAATGAAAAGTGCTCTATAGACAATGTGGAGAGTGTGATATCACCATCCTGCCTCTTCACCTTTATATACTCCAAGAACACTTTGCATGGACATTGGGCCTGACATTTACCGACACACCAGTAATGCCTTGTACACACGACCGCTTTTCTCAATGAAAAAACTGCCCGCAAAAAAATTGAAACCAGCTCTCTTTTTTTCTCGTCATGTTTCCCATCAGTCTTTTTCTCGTTGCGAAAAACGGCCGTGTGTATGCTTTTCCGAGGGGGAAAAAAAAACGCTCATGCTCAGGATCAAGTATGCAGTCCAAAAGCAGCCCAAAGGGTGGCGCCATTTGAAAGGAACTTACCCTTTATAGTCCCGTCATACGTGTTTTACGTCACCGTGCTTTGGTCAGACTTTTTTTGCATGAACGTGTGTATTTAAGTCAGGCTGGAGAGGAATCACGTCGGGAAAAACGTAGTTTTTTTTCCTGCCGAGAAAAATGGTCGTGTGTACGAGGCATAACATGGTACAGGCATACCCCACTTTTAAGTACAGAATAGGGTTTATTTACTAAAGCTGGAAAGCGCAAAATCCGTCTCACTTCTGCAAAAAAACAATGAGCTTTTGGGTTTTATTACCAGGCTTAATTGAACAAGCTGGGGTTAGAAGCTCATTGGTTTAAATGCAGAAGTGAGCCTGATTTTGTGCTTTCCAGCTTTAGTAAATAAACCCCATTGTGTACTTAAAAGTGGGGTATGACTGGCATTATTTAAAAATAAAATGGAAGGAAAGTTTCGGTTAAAAAATACAGCAAAGGCAACATTAGATATTAGCTGATAAAATGGATGGCAACATAACACACAATTGACTGTAAAGGAGAATGGCCTAGCATATTACTATCAATTACTGACTACAGCACTGGCCAGTGGAAGATTTAGCTACAGTCCTGTCGGCATTGGGCCCTTTAACTCTTTCGGGGGAAAGCTCACTCTCAAGCTCTAATCGACAGAGAAAATAAATGGTCTGGTCTTCCTTGGCAAAATGTCATGCTCCTTAGCAAAAGATAACAACGACGACCAAGTAACACAAATGGCTGCCCTTTAAGCCTCCCAGCACACTCAAATTAGATCCTTGCAGTTGTAGTCTATTCCTTCATGGCCATTCTACAGGAAATGAAGATAGGACACAGCTTCTGGGTGAGATCAGGTGAAAGGCAGCCCGCCCTTGACCTATTGGGGATCTTGCACCTATTGAGGATCCTCTTCTTGTGGTTCTATCCTATATTGCTGTGTGAAGGTAGCTCCATGGGGTCAGTGTGTCTTTCTCCTATGCAGTCAGCAGTTTTGCCTCGCTCTGCAGCTTTGTCCCTCAGCTCACACAGCATCAGCTCCTGGCAGTCAGAAGCATGTCCCCAGCTCAGAAAAGCTCACACCCAAATTTGTGTAGCTTCTACCTCTTTCTCTGGTCACAGCCTGGGCTTTTTCCATTTCCCCAACTTCTGTGGGTGGGGCTAAAATCAAACACTGCAGCTGCAGCCAAGCTGAATTTTTCTTGGTTTCCACCACTTGCCCTTCATGGTGCAATAAATTGTCGTTAACAATAACAAAGCTGGGATAAATTGGGATTTCTTCTTTAGCTTTAGTGTTTATCCAATCCAATTTTGAATTATGGTTCCCTGAATTTAAATATAAAAGTCACAGCGCCAAAAATACCAGTAAAGGTAAAAGTTTGGACAAGATTGGCCTAAACAAACTATTTTAAATTGACAGAAAGCTGGAGTTTGTCTTTTAAGTACTTCTCAGCATTAGCGCGTGATTGGTTTCTCTGCAGAGCTGTGCCAGATTTTGCACATTGTTACAAAAATGGGAAGTGAGTGGTTATCTTCCCATGGAAGCCACAACGAGAAATAAAAACTAACAGAGGCTCCAGCCATTCCCCACTCTAACAAAATCGAACATGGATACACTGCAAGAAGACATATTGAGATGTGTTTTATCTAATAGTATGGTTATAAAAAAAAAAAGTATATAAATGTTTTTTTTATTTCTTTATCTTACAGGGATATATTGTTTGGCGAGACACTGACCCCAATAATGCAGAGTTTAGAAGTTCTTCACCTTGGTTTCAATGGAATCAGTAATTTGCCTCAGCTGCAGCTCAGTAGACTAAGGAATTTAAAGTCCCTTTTTCTGCAAGGTAAGAAAAAAAAAAAAGACAAAAAAAAACCGGTCTGGAGCATTAGTATATAGGAACTTGTTTTTATTAATTAGCAGTATGCAAAGAAAAAACTACACTAAAACTGGAGAGTGGAAAATCTGGTGCAGCAGTTTTAAATAACAAACATGTTTTACTTAACTCCACTGTGCAGCTCGTTTTGCACAGAGTGGCCCTGATCCTGGTCTTCTGGAGTCCCTCGACGGCTGTCTCGGCTCCTCCCCGCATCAGCTAACCCCCTTCATGGGAAGCTCTCTCCCAAGGTGGTTAGCTTTCAGGCACGCTCCCGTGATACAGGCACGCTCCTGTGATACAGCCGGCGGCTATAGTGACATCTGATGTTTGCTGGCCCCCCAGCCTACCCCCGTTTACTTACCTGAGCCCTCGAAAGTCCCGCATCTTGAACGAGCAGGCTTCTCGACTGGGCTTTTCGGCTCTTCTCGGCTTATTCATTGGTTTGATTGACAGCAGCGGGAGCCAATGGCTGCGCTGCTATCAATCATCCAATGAATGAGCCGAGAAGAGCTGAGAAGCCTGCTCGTTCACGATGCGGGACTTTCGAGGGCTCAAGTAAGTAAACAGGGGTGGGAGGGGGGCTGCGGGGTTTTAAACATCAGATGTTTTTTCACCTAATGCATAAAATGCATTAAGGTGAAAAAACATGAACCTTTACAACCCCTTTAAGCTTTGACAAAGTCCTGGAAGCCTGATTGGTTTGTTTGCAGAGCTGCACCAGATTTTGCACTTTCCAGTTTTAGTAAATCAACCTATGGTTTAATTAATTTGGTGTGAGTTCTTTCATGCGGACTGCTCAGAGCCCTGGCCTCAACTCCGTTTTAAACAGCTTTTGGAAAAAAAAACAGAAAGAAAAATTGCTAGCCAGATCTTCTTTTCCAACGTCAGTACCTGACCTAACAAATGTTCTGTTGTCTAAATAGATAAAAACACAGTCCAAAATCTTGCAGAAAGCCTTCACAATAGACTGGAGTGAAGGCGACACAAAACCTTCGGCTATACAGTTTATAATTGATATCCATAAGTACTGTTGTTGCTTGAACACATATGCTTTAAAGAAAAAGTAAAGTGTATTTGCAGTAAACGCATATTTTAATTTGTTATTATGGCAGTATTTGCCAGAGCTGACATAGTGATCACATGATCGGGAACCACTCTAGATGTTTCTAGAGGAAAAGAGGAGGGGGGGGGGAGTAAGAGAGTCTATAAGATATAAAATAAGTAAAAAGAAATATAAGACTTTGAGAAAAATTAGAGTAATGATACATTGGCAGAAACATTAGGAGATAAAACAGGAAATCAAAAGCAAGAGAGGGCAACATTTTTTAATAGAGCTACTGCTGGTGGAAGTTATTTAGACTGCAGTGTTATTACAGCAAAATATGGTGTGGGAAAGAAGTGCAGATAAAAAACCCAACAATCGATATTTAAATGCATTGTATTTTATTTATATAAGTATTACTAAAGTTACTTTGGTATTCCGTGAGTAGGGTGCTATATGCATCTTTTTCGTGATCCATTTGATGTTTATCTGCCTCAAAGATTTAATTTAGTAATTTATGAGAGGATTGTAACTATACAGTATGTGTTTCCTTGTAATCCAGTTTGAGCTCTCTTCCTCAACATCCTTTGTTGCCTGGATGCACTTAGGGAAACCTCTGCCATGGTCAGTGCTGTCTAGGTTGTGTGATCAGCTGTCTGCTAGTAAACATGCACCGCTTTGACTAAGAAAGAAGTTCTAATGTCAAGACATGCCTTGGGACCTTGTACAAACTATTCTACCACAGTCATTGCTGGTAGAGAGCTGGAACACTGCACAAAATCATTTTACTGATAGAAAGGTCAGTGTCTACAGCTGTGGGCCCTTTTTAGGAACACCCACAAATTGGGTTTCAGCTTGGGGTGGAGCTGCAGCCAGCATTAACAGAAATAAAAAAGTTATTTTAATCCACAGTGGGGCCACTGATAAGAATGGAGCCAAGTGATATATGCACTTGGTCACCTGAGGGATCCAAACATATTTTTTTTATATTGTGATGATATTTCTTTAAACTTGGCTGCTGGGGTCACACAATAAGCACCAAAAATCCGTGACACGAAAGCTTTAAGTTATCAAACTTGGCAAAGCATTGGAGTTGCCCTCCAAATATAAAAAAGGAGTGAAATTGATTGCAGGTATAATTATTTGATAATCCTTAGTTTTCACGCATTCATTGTCCTGTATTTTCTCTCTCACATCAGGAAATGAGATCAGCCAAGTGGAAGGACTTGAAGGTTTACAGTTTCTCCAAGAGCTTGTCCTGGACCATAACCGTATTAAACTTATTACCGAAACTTCCTTTGCCAAGCAAAGTTCTCTGGTGTCTCTACGACTGGAAGAAAATAGACTGAGAGAAGTTGGCAACTTGCTTCATCTTATCAAGCTAAAGAAACTGTATATTGGATTCAATAAAATTCAGGTACCACATGGTCTCGGTATTGTCTGTGATTGCTTTGTGGATTTCTAATCTGGCAACACAACACAGTTTAGGTTAGATTTGAGTTAAAAAGCTGTTAAAGTCATTTGTTTAGTAACAAGATTGTAAAGAGATTGTAAAACGTAAAAAAAAATACCAAACATGTCATACTTACCTGCTCTGTGCAATGGTTTTGCACAGAGAAGCCCAGATCCTCCTACACTGGGGTTCTCCGCCAGTGCTTCTGGCTACACTCCTTCAGCAAGTGCCCCCATAGAAAGCCTCTTCCTATGAAGGCACTTGTGCGGGCTTGATGCTGTCTATAGACAGCATGGCTTGGCTCTGCCCCCCCGCCCCCTTGTCACACAATTTGATTGACCGCAGCAGAAGCATAGGCATGCACAAGGGGTGTGCCAGGTGTGCCTGGGCACACCCTAATCCTGGGGTTGGCAACCTGTTAATGGTGGGCAGGTGACAGGTGAACCGGAATCCTTCCTTGCTGACCCTCAGAACCTGGACGGGAGAGGTTGCGGGGAGTGGAATTTCCTGTATTTTCCTCCTGCAGCAGCTGAAAGTAGGCTTCTCCTCCTCTCCATTTTTTCAACATTCAGCTGCCACAGGAGGAAAATATAGGGGATCGGTACTAATATATGCCACCCCTCCTTTCCCTGTTACTCTTCCTTCTGTTGCCCGGGTCCCCCATGTGCTCCCTTACTCCCCCATGTGCTCCCTTACTCCCCCTTCATTGTTTAAGGATGGAGAGCGGGGAAGAGGCCAGTAAATATGTCAAATGCATATGTGTTGGAGCTTTGGGGTGCACACCCTAATGCAATAGGCTGCGCACACCTATGAGCAGGAGCCAGTGGTTCCTTCTGCTATCAATCTGCCCTCTGAGGAGGAAGATAGCCACTGCTCTCTGGCACAGTGCTGGATCAAGATCAAGCTTTGGGTAAGTATAAGAGGGGAACTAGAAAAAGAAAAGAGGGTGCACTGGCCTAGTACATTATCCAACAGATTTATTTAAAGATATGAATATAATCCTAAAGATGTCTACTCACAAAAAGTTAAAAACACATAGTCAGGCCATCTATGAAACTTGCTCCTTGCCACCTTCTAATTCTACGTCTGTTTAGAAGGAAATTCTGTGCCATCTTTATTGTTAAATCTGTTGTAGACCTGTGCAAATATGTCTCAGTTAGCTCCCTGATTTGTTTGACACATTTTCCCCTATGTGTATCTAAAATTGCCACACCTGGGTCTTATGAGTTTATGTAAATGAATATCATAACCTGGATTTGAGACTATCTATACTGATTATGCTCCATACAGGTGACATGATCTCTTCAATTTTGAACGCAAGAATAATTGTATATGACTCTAACCCAATTCTCTGCTATTGCCTGATACATTTTTATTTACCTACTGTACTTTTTTCAAATGTAATAAAAGCATACTGTAAGTAAAATTGCCACATCACATAACCCCAATTAAATAAGCAAAAACTAGAACTGTGGAAAGAACATATTGTCACGGAGGTCAAGCTTCTCTCAGATACATGTGCAACCATTTTAGGCCCTGTGTGTGGTCACAGTTCCTTCATGTTAGTCTACTAGGCTAAAGCAGAGTTTAGTATTCATTATGACATCAACATCAGTTAGCTTTTGTGATATTATACTACTGCAAAAACCTTTGTGAACAAATACAGGTTGTAAGCATGAAACATTTTTTTTTTTTTTTTTTTAGAAAAGAATATTAAGATCATAATTTAAGCTTATTTTTATATTGTTTACCAGGAAATTTCAGAAGTGGAAAAGCTAGAGGCTCTCCCAACACTATTAGAGCTATCTGTGTCTGGAAATCCAGTAAGTATCCTCTGTTAAAAATAATTTCTTAAATCCTTGGAAGGAATCAGATTACTGAAGCTTAGAGTCTTATAATCAGCGGTAGAAATACAGGTATGTGATTCCTGGGACCCACAGGCTGGTAAGATCTCAGTTTGATTTCATCACTTCCCTGCTTGCCTTTCGGAAGTCACCTCTGGAGCCCTAGGCAATGCTGGAGTGCTAAAATGCTGTATATGATGCAGTCTGTCATTTTCTGCCCTGTAATACAGTTTTATTACCTGTGCCTGACAGTAGATTGGTTATTTTTACACTTCATGTAACAGGCTGTCCAGCAAGAGTGATAATTACACTGGCTAGGGTGCTTACAATTGTCGGCTTTTATTTGTATGTTTAAATTTTTTTCTGAAGTTGAAAAAACTGTTGTTGCAATTGTTTGAAAGTGTTAACTGGATTTAAAGTATAACTAAAACCATTTGTGAACCATTGGGGACAATGCCCCCCCCCCCCAACATTATGCTGTGCCCCACCATGTGCCCCCCCCCCCCCAAAAAAAGCGTCCCTGGTCAGTCCTCTCCCCTCCCTCTGCTCGCTGACACTGCATAATGTGAGCGCTCACACAACCACAGCCGCCCGATCCTGCATCCTCACTGGCACAGAGAAGAGCGAGTTGCAGGAAGGACTCTACAAGCACTGTGGGGGGGGGGGGTGTAATCACTGAACTGCATTATCTCCATCCCTTCTCTCCCCCATCTGTCTCCCTCCCCCTGTTCTTTCAAAGGCAGGTAATATACGGTGCAAATTTCTTTCCTGCATCCACAGATTGCAGGAAAGAAACTTGCATGATTCCCCCATAAACACAGACATGGTGACAGGGGAATATCCCTCCTGCCCAGCAATTGTATTCTCCCGAAAAAACAGTGATATCACTAGTGGCTATACAGCAACCATTAGTGATAATCATAAGAGAATCTGCTCATTAATGGTTCAAATCTCAGCCAGTTCCTGCTGAACCAGCTGAGATTTAAACTGTCTATGGCTGGTCTTAGCTCTTAGGCAGCCTACATTGATCACTGAAAAAAAAAAAAAAAAGAAATGAGAGCTCCAGCCTTCCTCTGGTCCTCCTCCAGACCCTTACGTTCTGCTTTCAAGCAATGCATCCAGCTTCTTCACAGCAGTAGCACAAGGAAAGGGGGTGCACTGTGATGTAAGGGAGGGTGGGGGGACTCAAATTCTGATGGTGGGTTGGCGCTTGACATCTAATGTAAGGGGAGGGGATGCACTGAACATTTAATCTTACAGACACAAGCAGCCCTTTTGAGGACAATCATAATGCTGATGCGGCCCACGATGAAATTGAGTTTAACACCCCTGATCTATAGCACTGGAGAGTGATCATCCATGTATGGTCCCTGCGAAGTCTATTTTACAAAGAAAATGTGCTGCTGACATTGCAATTTTATTCACAAAGAACTTGCCTGTAAAGTTGCGGCAGCGTAGCGTAAATCCCCCGGCGCAAGCCTGCCTAATTCAAATGAGCCGGGTAGGGGGCGTGGATCATTTAAATTAGGCGCGTTCCCGCGCCGAACGTACTGCGCATGCGCCATCCCTAAAATTTCCCGACGTGCATTGCGCTAAATGACGTCGCAAGGATGTCATTGGTTTCGACGTGAACGTAAATGGCGTCCAGCCCCATTCACGGACGACTTACGCAAACAAAGTCAATTTTTAAATTTCGACGCGGGAACGACGGCCATACTTAACATTGGTTACCCCTCATATAGCAGGGGCAACTTTATGCGTCTCAAATCTAACGTAAACGTCGTAACTTCACTGCGTCGACCAAGCGTATGTTTGGGAATTTGCGTATTTTGCTAATTTGCATACTCGACTGGGAAAACGACGGAGGCGACACCTAGCCGCGAAAAAAAAAAATGCATTTAAGCGTAAGAGCCTTACGCCTGTCGGATCTAATGGTTATCTATGCGTAACTGATTCTAAGAATCAGTCGCATAGATACGACGGCCCAGATTAGGACTTACGACGGCGCACATTGCGTTGCGCCGTCGTAAGCCCTTTGAGAATCTGGGCCAATGCCTTTGTTTTAGGCTCCTGACGGTAACTGTACATCTGGCAAGGGGTGGTATTAAAGTGAAGATGATGCTTTTCTCTGCATGGGAAAGGCACAGGTTCAAGTCAAGGTGTGTTTCAGCTTGCCTAAAATGCAGAACTCTGAATGCTTGGTTGCATTCTTTTGTTTTTGGATCAATAAACAGGATATGTGTTTCTTTTTTTTTTATAATTTTTTTGGTGATGAAGCATATATCTAGAAAAACAAGGCTCTTTTTTCACTATAGTGAAACTAATGGTCTGTATGTTCTTCCATTTAGATATCCCGAAAAATGTTCCATCGTCAGTTGCTTGTTCTTAAGCTGCAGAACCTTCAGATATTAGATGGCATTGCTGTGACCAATGAGGAGAGAACAAGAGCAGAGATGTATTCCTTGGAACAACAAGTAAGTTTCCTTTTTTATGTGTATGAAATTAGAGTTTTCATGTACCAAACTCCAGATTGGCTTCGGCTGCCGACATTGCGAGCACGCTGGACAGGTAAGTGTCCATATATTAAAAGTCAGCAGCTGCAGTATTTGTAGCTGCTGGATTTAAATTTTTTTTTTTTTTGGTGGACCTCCGCTTCAATAGAAATCCATTAGGAAGTAGACAAACGCAACACTAGCCCAAAAACAATTAAAGCTGACAAAGAATCCCTAGTTCCATACTGTACAGAGATATATGATCAGAGTACATGTGCACATTTCAGAGTGTGCAACTGCAAAGTGTGGTACAGATTACCCTCAAAGAAAATGGTCTGAGACTGCTAGAGATCACTGCTATTACAATCTTTTTTATAAATCAGCACTCCCTACAGCCCCCTTAAAAAAATTACACCACATTTAATGTTCTTTTTAGCAAGATTTTTTTTTTTTTTAAGGTCGAACAGTAAAAATAAACAGAAATAAATGAGAGGCATGAAAAAATATATATTTATGTTGTAGAAACCAGTTTAATTACCATTTTCCTTCACTGTTTATAGGCAAGTACCAAAGTAAAGAAAATAAACTAAATACTGGCTGCCCATTAGGGACCAGTGGGCCACATGTGGCTCTCAAACCAGGGCTGGGGCACCAAAATTGTAGTGTATTCAATCATGGTTAAATAGAAATGTACCTAAAGCTGTACTACAGAGATTTAGCCACTTTTTAAAATGTTCTGGATTACTAGGGGTTAAGTCCAACGAGGTGTATGCCAACTAATTGAAAAATCTCTTTAATTTACTATTTTTATTTTTACTGGACGCCGGGAATACGGCTATCACTACACTTCCAGTACTCTGACACTGGACTTTCTGGTCTCAGCTCCTGCAGCTTCAGAGTCGTATGCACCCTGCCCACCCCTCCTCCTGCCCAATCACAGAGCTTTTTTTGTTATCTGAACCTGGTTTCAAAATGCAAAGGCTTCTGAGAATGGGCAGCAGAAGAAAGGGAAGGGTAGAGCTGCTTTTGTATGAGAAGGCAGTGTCTCTCCTGGCAAAGCGCTGGGAATGTAGTGATGGCTGCACTCTCAGAGCTCAGGAAAACTACATACCTCTCTACTTTTTGAGATGGCAATGAGGGACACCTATCAGCAAAAGTATGTAGGCATAGGACACACCCCTTACCACGCCTCCTTAAAGGAGAATTGTACAAAAAAACAAGATTGGTTAAACCCACAAGTGCTTATTTTACCACTACTATTCCTTTATATTGACTTTTTGAATTTACAAATGTAGAAATGTATCAATCAGATGAAAGGTTTAGCACTGGGAAACACTTTTATAAGATAAAAAGTGAATTTTTTTATACATCTATATAGATCAGACCAAAATGAGGGACAAATTAGGAGGAATGAGGGACAGAGGGACATTGCTCCAAATCAGGGACAGTCCCTTAAAATCAGGGACAGTTGGTAGGTATGAAACTGTAAGATCTAAGTTAAAGAGCCAAGTCCACAACTTGGCACGTACCTTGTTGGACTTAACCCATAGTAACCCAGCAGGTTTTAGAAAGTGTCTGAATTCCTGTAATTCAGCTTTAACTATGCGATCCTACATAAAAAATAACCAGACCAATAAGATCCATAACCACATAATGCACTAAATGTATATAAGAAATGTCATAACGAAGAGAATAATAGTAAGACAATATCCTAACATAGATGGAGGGGGCAGTGGAACTGAGATCATTTGTAGAATAGAGCAGAGGAAAAAGGTAATACAAACTTTGCGATACTGGATATGGAAGCAGATAAATGGTAGACATGTATCAAGGTGATCCGCAATGCTTTCCTGGGCACTCGTCAGAGCTTAGTGCAACAAACTCAAATCATTGCTGCAGCAAACTTTTACAAACATGAGGGCTTCCCATTGAGAACCTTTTCACCAACTTCTAGAATAGTGCCGTTCAGACATCAATGATGTAGTGCAAAGTGCCGAACCCAGTACATCCAAATCTATTTCATCTTTCATAACAATTGCAGATGATTGCTACCTAGTTTCTTTGTTTTTCTGCAGAGTGCTCTATAAAATAAGGCTATGGGTTCTTGCCTGCCCTCATTTATATACCGTAAAAACGTAATTTAAGAGAAAACAATGACAGAAAATGGTACATGTAAGGGGTAATTTAACCCTAACAATGAACTTCTATTATTTGCTTCCTTTTGGCCTGTTAAAAATATGATTGAAAGTGCTCAGTTGTAATTGCAAATATATATCTTTTGAGAAAATCGCTAGATTCCCCTATCAACGCAGGTATTGTTGATGGAAGAATCCCTCCCGCTGAGCCATTATGTTCTCCAGGAAGGGAGAAATGTCTGCACCAGGAGTACACAGTGATCGATCAACTTGGGTACAATCACCCTGCGCACACATGGTTCAAATCTCGACCGGTCGCTGCTGTACTGGCCAAGATTTGAACTGTCTATGGCCGGCTTTAGTCCTCCCAATTTTACTTGCAACCAAGAGTTATTAATGTCTACATTGTAATGATAGGAGAGTGGGCAGGTTTGAGTAGTTTAGTAAGACAACTAAGCAGGACTCACACCGCTCAGTCCCCCAAAAATTCTGTGTTGGCAAATAGCAAGATTTTTATAGCACGACAGGACTTAAAATGTTACTAAACCCAGGACCCTGCATTCACTATATCTAGTCTCCCACAGTACACAGAACATGAAAATGCAATTATTTTAGTAAATATGAACTGCTACCTTTTCTCATCAGCAGTATATAGCAGTCATGTGACTTCTATCAGTGTTTGGTTAAAGCTTAAAGGAGGAGTTTCCATTCTACTCTGACTGTCCTATGTGGCTGCAGGACCCCTGACCCTCTGTCTGGACAGTATTACTTGGCCCTGTGCCGATCACAAGAAAAAAACTCTCTCTAGCAATACACACCCAACTGAGCATGTGCAGAGTGACTACAAAGGCTCTGTGCTAGCAGGAGATGGATTGGAGACAGTGGAAGAAGGGGAGGATCATAGAAGACAGGGTCAAAAAACCTTTTTACACAATGTGGAGGATTAACTCCTTAGGTTCCATAGTGAGTATAACAAGCATGTTTTACTGCATATACAGACTGATTTTAGTGTTGGTTTAGTGACTAAGTGCTAAGTACATTTATGGCACTTCAGCATATTTATTTTTCTGTACTTGCAGTTTCTTTAAAGGAATAGAACATAGGGAAATGGTCAATTATTGCGAATATGTACCGGTTATATATGTATATTTTTTTATTTTGCCCTGACATGCTCTTTATATAAATGTTTTTTCTTTTGATCTGACCTAGGCGTTCTCCAGTCCAAATCCTGTTCTAGAGACAGTGCATCCAGTCTCTCAGTTCATCTTGACCAAACCCCCACCATTACGCATTACAAATGTCTGTCTGCCAGGAGGTGTGCACCCCTTTGGTAGTCCGAATCTCCATTTAAATAATAGACAGGACGACTTCCTTCCAAATGACTCGGATAAATGTAAGTAAACAGCGTTCCATTCAGCCCATGACTCTTTTTTTTTCTAAATTACATTCAAGTGCTCGTATACCACACATATGTTAATGGATGTTAAACATGGCAAATCGTAATCATGGCACTAATTCAGGCTTTCATTCCAGCGACTCACTCGGAGCCCTGCGGCTGGCTCAGCGCTGAGCTGGGTGGCTCTTAAGTGCTAATTTCTGCACAAATTATTTTCTGCCAAGAGTTGTTGACATAATTGAGCAAACCTAAACATAGCTTTTTCTTTTAAGCACCCTGTATTAAAATCACAGAGACTAATTTCCAAACGTATGCTTAATGCTTAGAAACAAAAATGTCAATCAGCAGCAATTAAAGAAGGACAAAGATGTCAGCCTGCAGCAATTAAGCAGACATCCAAAACAGCCTTGCTGGGTATTAATGAAAATGTGTTTTTATAGATGCTTCATCAACACAGACATAGAGTGTGCTATACACACACAATGCTTTCCTGTGTGTTTCACATACACACAGCCGGTAGGGTAGCTGAATAAACACGGCTTTCAGAGCAGCAGGTACCAGAAGAACGGTACTCAGGGAATTGTTTGTGTCAGGTACAAAGCTAGCAGGGTTCTGCCTTCTATATTTGAGACCTGGGGCTTATTGTTTTGTTATTTGCAGCACTTCACGCTTTCAATATCCCATGTAAACATTTTTATTTTTTTTATGCTGATGCTTGTTTCAGAGTGCCATACATAAGCACTTTCCTTTCCCATCTGCAAGTAAATATGCAGTGTCATTTTTGCTTCTGGAACACAAAATCTAGTCCTCTACACCGACATAAAGGATATGACAGCATTTCACAACAGTCAGCATGCACACAGCCACGAAAAATGCAGTCTATTAATTAAGTATGTTTTTACAGATCTGAACCCAGGTGAATTGTTTCCTTTGGGCTAAAAGCAATGCAGGATTACTGATCCTTATGAAAGGTGCACATGACCTTTCATAAGGATCAGTAATCCTGCATTTCTTTTAGATCTGTAAAATCGAAATCTGTGCCGGAGGTCAGACATCTATGCATATAAACTAGGGTTGCCACCCCATCCCTATAAAACCAAACACATTAATTACACAGGTTCTGTGGCTGATTTAAGGTGGTTTAAACTCACTTTTATGCAATAAATTAGCCTCAGAACCTGTGTAATTCATATGTGTTCAGGTTTAAAGGGATGAGAAGGCAACTCTAATATAAATACATGTACATGTGTAGATGCATGCATTCTTAAATCCTAAGCCAGTGAAAAAAAAACAGCAGTGTGAATATTCATATACCCGGAAACAGCGACCTGGGGTGAGGTCAGTGGCTGGTGAGGGACTGGCTAGTATCAGAGACAGATACATACAGGTTACATATGCCGTGATCGTTAGAACACAAGCAATAATTCTAGCACTAGGTCTCCTCTGTAACTCTAAACATGAAAAAAAAAAAATCCCCAAAAAAAGTGTTTGAAAAATTGCTGTGCAAATACTGTGTAACATAAAATGTTGCAGCAACCACCATTTTATTCCCTAGGGTGTCTGCTAAAACAATATATATATAATGTTTGGGGGTTCTGAATTATGATTATTACATGTAGGAGAGAAGGGTCAGAATTGGCCTGGGTGGCAAGGGGTTAATTACAAATAATTATTATATGTTTTTAAGGTAATTTACTGTATTTTCAAAAACTGTACTCAAGCAGGTGGTTTAACGGACAA
Organism: Rana temporaria; assembly: GCF_905171775.1. Classification (NCBI taxonomy): domain Eukaryota; kingdom Metazoa; phylum Chordata; class Amphibia; order Anura; family Ranidae; genus Rana; species Rana temporaria. The sequence continues at coordinate 36,106,739 of NC_053501.1, read as the reverse complement.
ATTACTGAAGTTTGAAGTTATAACTTCAACCCAGTAACTTCACAGTAAATAGATAAAAAATAAATTATTACGATATAACATATAGCATGATCAAATATGATTTAGCTTGATTATAACAGTACCTTTTCAGCAGCAGCAGATTCTCATTCTCCATCTTAACTGTGTGAGAAAAACATGGGATTGTGGGTAAATATTCTACCCATAAACCCATGTTTTTTTCTTGTAGTTGAAAAGGGAGGAAGGCTTGAAGGGAGCGTTTGTCTTTTAGACACATGCCCTTCTAGGACACTGCAGTGAGAGCCGTGCCTCCACTGCAGCATTTTTATTAGACAGCTGGGGCTAATGGTATTTTACCATTGATCCAAGACTCCAAGATGTCCATTGAGCTCAGTGCCTCTGACAAGAAGTGAGGAGAGGCACTGTGAGCTCAACCTCTCAGTCTGCTGCAAACAAACAATGTGCCGCTCTGTATGTAGCTTTTGATAGGGTGCGCAAGGAGCCCCGTATCTCCAGAAACATAGGTCGTAGGAGCCCCACATTTTTTCCAGTGGTGGAGTAGGACTTGGGATACCTACCCCTTGTGACCTCAGTACGCGGAGCTACGACCCTTAACCTCCCTGGCGGTATGATTCTTTCAGAAAAAACATGCTGAAAGCGGTACCATTATTTGCAAGGAAATTTGGCGTTTTATATTGTAGGTCTGTAATTTTTAGAAATAACTCACTTAAATCTGACCAAACAAGATTCTAATAGGCATCCCGGGTATGACATTTTTTTAAAAACAAAATTATAAATTATAATATAATAAATAATTATAAATAATTATAACAAATAATAATATAATTATAATAAAAATTATTCAATAATGTAATCAAATTAAAATCACTGAAATTTGCTCAGTTGCAGAATTGTTGCTGTCATTATTTTTTTTTTTATGACGAATTTCCCCACAAATCGCTATCGCACAATTCTGCAAGTGATTATAATTTATTATCGCTGTTTTTTAGCTGATCTAAAACTATTTTTGACATAAAGGGACACTTTTGGTTGCTATGGACAATCTACAGTTTGCAGGCAGAAAGAACAGTGTTTATTATATAAAATGACATGCATGACACTGGGCAGACCACTAGGGACAGGGGGTGTGTGTTTTTTTTACATACAGTACTGTAATCTATAAGATTACAGTATACTGTATGTAAGGTGTTTGTTTACGTTTTTGAATTTGGCGCCGTTCTCCGTCCCCGTGCGTCGTAACGTCGCAGGGAACGGAGATCGGCGTCACACGGAGGCACTATGTGAATCGAGCGAGGTCCCGCTCGCTCACACAGCGCGGTGGCATCGCTGGATCCAGGGACAAGGTAAGTAAAAAGTGCCTGTGGATTCAGCGAGGCGAGCCGAGACTGACTCGGGGTTACCGATCGTAGCAGGAAAATCTAACCCCGAGTCAGTCTCGGGAAGACCGCCAGGGAGGTTAAAGCCCTTTTTTTAAATGTTCATGGCTCTGCCTCACCTGCATCCCCTGACTGCACGTCCCCGGAAACAGTATAGCACATTGCACAGGTCAAAAGACGCTTCTCTGTACCATATGCATCATGTGGGATAACATTTACAAAGCTGACCAGATGCTGCACACCAGAAATGTGAGCCAAAGTGACCTCATCGATGCGGTTGATCAATACCCTGAGCTGTGGGTCACCAGGCATCTAAAATTTGAAGATCTCCTTAAGAAGAGGGACCACCTATGTCGAAGCGAAGCAGCTAAGAGGTACTATTTTTCTGTATGTTTTTTTTTTTTTTTTTTTTTTTAAAAGAAATTTATTGAATTTTATGCCAGTACATGCTTCAAGGTTACGCAAAGTACAATACAAACTGAAAGGTATGAGTAGTTGTATGCCAATGTCATGAAAAATCAGAACATATAATACATGTCGTATCTCATCCGTGGGATTCTTCTTCTTCTACTTCTTCGTCTTCTTCTATTATCTTCCCTTTTATTTTAATAAAACACTTTATTGGGTCTAACGTGCATACATACAGTATGAAATACACTACGCAGAGTGTCGTCAGTAAGTGCTTCAGTGCCTAGCGGTTTACATAAACAACGGCCTAAATCCGGGAAGAACGAACCTGGCGTAAGAGTAAGACGCTAACAGAGTGAGGGGGGGGTGAACGGGAATGGAAAGGGGTTAAGGATGTATTTTCCCTGGTCCATGACCATGCCCTCTCTGACGAGGGGGGAACACGGTTTTTATCGTGCGTGGTGTATTCCGCGACCTTTGGGGGGTCCACCCAATCACCGCCCACCCCTGTCGGGGATCCTGCTGTGGGCGGGGGGGGGGCCCATCGAGGCATTTAATGAAGGGTGTACTGATTGGTCCAGTATTTCGGCACGTTCGCGGCGAGAGCAGTCGCCTCGTGTGTGTTATAAGTGGGTAAAGGGATTGAATGTAGGTCTGTCTCTTCAACAGTCCTCTAGGGGTTCAGGAGGTTAGTAAGGTCTGGGTGTGGTCTATTATCTGTGTCGTCCAGTTGCCCAGGAAAAGGCGTAGGTGGGGATTGGGGGGGGGGGTGAATTACTGTTGGATGGGAGGCAGAGATGAGTCAGTGTGGGGGAGGCCCCAGAGTGTTTGGGATCGCCCGGTAGGTTTGGGGGGGGAAACATCTGTGGGGGACGACTGGTGAAGTGGGTCCCTGTAATGAGACCAGCATGCCCAGGTCAGTCTAAACTTGTCTGATGTGTCCCTGGCTTGGTGTATGACACGTTCCATGTCCTCTATCCTGTCTACTCTGGACTCCCATTCGGCGACAGTGGGGGGGGAGGCCGATTTCCAGTGCAGGGGAATACATTGGGTGGCGGCGTTTATGAGGTGAAGAGTTAGTGATTTACGGTATTTTGAGGCAGCCCCGGAAGAGTGGTGTAGGAGGTATTGGGCAGGAGTGAATTCAGGCGGGCAAGTGGTGATGCGGGAGATGGTGTCGTGCACCGCCGTCCAGAATGGTCTGATGAGAGGGCAGTCCCACCACACGTGCAGGAGGGAGCCTGTGTCCGATTGGCATCTCCAGCACGTGGAGGGGACGTTGGGGAAGATTTTGTGCAGTTTATCGGGTGTTTTGTACCATCGAGAGTATATCTTAAATCTGTTCTCTTGGGCAGAAACATTTATTGAACCCTTGTGTACATGTGTCCATACCGATTCCCACTCGGCCTTGGAGAGAGAGAAGGTGAGGTCCCCCTCCCATAGACGGTGTATGTCGGTGTTGGGTTGCGTTTTAGACATAAGGAGGGCGTACAAGGTTGAGATCAGGTGTTTCTGCGGTTCTGTGTGGCAGCAGATATGTTCAAAGGGTGACAGGTCCCTGTGCCAGTTCGCTGGTGACGGGATACTTTGGAAATAGTGTCGGAGTTGAAAGAACTTGAATAGGGGAATAACATGTTTTGGAAATTTTGCGGTCATGGCCGAGTGTTGCATAAGTGTATCGTTTTGGAAGAATTGGTGGGCGCGGAGTGTGGTGGTAATTTGAGGCTCCGTCAGGTCCGAGACCTGGATGTCTGCAGGAAAGCCGGGATTTCGGGTCAGTGGTGTCATCGGGCCGGGATAAGGGGTAATTTCCAACGTTTTGCACGCCGCTCTGAAGTTGGACAGGGAAGGTCCTATCAGTGGGTGGGTCCTACAGGGCGTCGGGATCGATTGTGGGGCAATCCATGGTAGGTGTGCTATTGGGGTCCCTGAGAAGGCTTCCTCAACCTCCACCCATCCCTTGCTCTGGCCATGGACATGCCAGTCCACGATCCTGGCCATCTGGCAGGCTCTATGGTATTGGAGCAGGTCGGGCAAGCCTATGCCACCCCTTAGTTTAGGGAGGGAAAGCCTAGGCCAGCTCAGTCTTGCCGGGCGATCGGCCCATAGGAAGGACCTGCAGATTGTTTTAAAGGAGTTAAAAAAGGTCTGAGGGAGTCTAATTGGGACTGCCTGCAGTAGATACAGCAGCCTAGGGAGCACATTCATCTTCAGAATGGCTGCCCGGCCGAACCAGGAGAAGGTGCCCTTTGTCCAGTTAAGCAGATCACCCCTGATCAATTGGAGCGCTGGGAGGAAGTTTCTGGAGTAGAGTTCTGATAAGCGCGCGGGGAGCTTGACTCCCAGGTAAGTAATCTCGTGGGGTTCCCACCGGAAGGGAAAATTCAACTTACATTGTTCAACCATGGTTTGGGGCAGTGAGACATTGAGTGCCGTGGATTTGCTGAAATTGATCTGTAAGTTGGACAGCGTATGAAACAGCTTAAAATCTTTCAGGAGGTTGGGTATGGTGACCAAAGGGTTTGTTAAGAACAGCAAGACATCGTCCGCGTATGCCGCTATTTTGTGTTGCTTGCGATTGATCGTGATACCCCTGATGTCTTGGTTTTCCCTTAGCCTGCGGAGGAACGGTTCCATGGTTAGAACGAACAGAATAGGGGAGAGGGGGCATCCCTGTCTGGTACCGTTGGCCACAGAGAAGGCGCCCGACAGTTGACCATTGACCCTGATCCTGGCAGTGGGGGTGGAATATAGGGCCATAACCATCTGAAGGAAGCGGGGGGGGAAGCCCGACTTGAGCAGGGCCGCGGACATGAAGTCCCAGGCCACCCTGTCGAACGCCTTCTCCGCGTCAAGGGACAGCATGAATCCCTGAGCTTTCTTTGTGGACATCCAGTGGTGGATATTTATAGCCTTGGTGGTGTTGTCCCTGGCTTCTCTGCCCGGGACAAAGCCGGCTTGGTCTGTGGAGATCAGGTTCGGCAGATATGGGAGTATCCTGTTAGCCAGGATCTTCGCATATAGTTTTACATCCACGTTGAGGAGTGAGATGGGGCGGTAGTTGGGCGTGAGCGTAGCGTCCCTACCTGGTTTAGGTATTAACGTGATGTGGGCCTCCAGTAGGTCCGTACTGGTGTGAGGGGCTAGAGGGATGTCATTGAATGCCGCTACAAACTTGGGGATCAGGGCGTCAGCGAACGATTTGTAATATCCCGAGGATAGGCCGTCGGGGCCCGGGCTCTTGCCGGGTTTCAGTTGCTTCAGCGCCATTAGAGCTTCAGCGGTTGTCACCGGCGCGTCTAAGTGTGACGTGTCCGGCAGCGGTTGGGGGGGTGCGCCGTAATCCTCCAGAAAGTCCGCAATCAATTTTGAGCGTGTTGGGGCCCCTTTCGCTACGCGGGGTGTGGGTAGGTTATACAGCGACGAGAAGTATCGATTGAACTGTTCTGCTATATGGTCGGTCCTGGAGTGTGAGACCCCTGTAGGGGATGTAATGGTGCGGATAGTGTGGGTCGATTTTTTTTTCTGTAGGGCGCTTGCCAGGAGTTTCCCTGATTTGTTTCCAAATTCATAATAGAGCTTGTGGCTTAGGGCGAACTTGCGTTTCAGTTGAATCTGCAGTTCTCCCAACAGGTCCCGCCTTGCCGCCAGAAGCTCACTGTGGGTGTTTGCTGCTAGTGTGCGTTTGTGCGTGCGTTCGAGGGTTTTGACCCGGTCGGCCAATTCAGTGATGCGCGCAGCCCTGCGTTTGCGGCGCTTCGCCATCATAGATATGATCTCGCCCCGCAGTACGCATTTGTGTGCGGCCCACACCGTAGCTGGGCAGACCTCTGGGGATTCGTTCTCTGTGAAAAACTGGGAGATCCTGGTTGACAGAGCGGCGAAATCTACGGGATCTAGGAGAATGGAATCGTCCATCCTCCAGATACCCGACTTGGGGCGGCGTCCCGGCCACGTTAGTGTTATAGTGATGGGATGATGGTCGGAAAGCACCATGGGTTCTATAGTGGCTTCCGAGAGAAGGGGGAGGGCGTCTTGGGAGGTGAGGAACAAGTCAATACGTGTGTATTTGGTGTGTAATGATGAAAAATATGTGTAATCTCTTTCGTTTGGGTGTAACGTACGCCAGGAATCATGTAAGGCTAGGAGGTCCAATTGGACTTTAATGGCTCTGAGGGCTCGGTATGTGAGGCAAGAGGTCCCGTTGGATGTGTCTACCAGGGGGACTAAGGGGACGTTGAAGTCTCCGCCCAGGATCAGCGTTCCTACTTGGAACGCCGTGAGCTGGAACGTTACTTCCCGGAAAAATTGTACATGTTTTGAATTGGGGGCGTAAATGTTTGCGATTGTGACGGGCGACCCCTGTATTGACCCCTTGAGGAAGAGGAACCTTCCCTGTGGATCCCTCTGAATATCGTCTACCTGCATTGGGCAATGTTTGGAGAGAAGGATAGATACCCCTTTGGATTTGGATTCGTCGGTGGTAGCGTGGTATACTGTCGGATAGTAGGTGCTCCGAAGCGTGGGCACACTGTCTGATCGGAAGTGGGTCTCTTGTAAGAGGACCACGTGAGGTTTCTCCCTCAGGATATTGCATAGCAGGCGCGAGCGCTTCTCTGGGATATTGAGCCCTCGCGCGTTAAGCGAGTATAATTTTAGCTGTAATGCGACAGGGGGTTGCAAGTGGGCAGTTGGGGTAGGAATTGCGTTGTGCGTCATATCGGCTGGTGGGGGGGGAAGACGGAGGGGAAGATGGGAGGGTAAAGATGAGTGATGGGGGTTGGCACTGGACTGGTGCTGAATCAGGGGGGTGTGTCTGGGGGGGGCTGGGTTGTACCGATTAGGCGGCTAGAGGTGGGGACCTCTCACCTAGGGGGGGTATGGGGCTAGTCGGAGGGTTACAGTGCACACCCAGCGCGCATACCACAACGTGCGGTGCGCACACCTCTGTGTACAGCTGTGTGGGGGTTGGCACGGACTCACCCGCAGATGTATTGAGTAGTGTCGAAAGCACTCGTGAAACAATACTAACTACAGTAACTAGATAACCAGGTAAATCAGCAACTGTGGCCATTCGTGTCGTGCCACCTCAGAGTAGGCTTTTCACCTAGCAGTGAACCTTCAGGAGGCTTGGTGATGTTTCAGAAGGGTTGAGTCGCAGGCCAGGATGGGCAAGTAAGCGTGTCCTCGCCTGTCCCGGGTAGCGGCTTAGGGGCATGACTGTGTCGCTAAGTATCCTGAACACTTCACGTAAGCCCTGGCAGCGCCCCGCAGCCTTACCTTGCCCACCATAGCCAAATGTTATTTTTCTGTATGTTGACATGTAATGTTACATTTAAAAAGTAGAGAATTTATTGAAGAAAAGCGTTGAACATTGGTGACCTGTGCTTAACATGTCCCTGTTCAGTTGCATAGAAAACCGCATGTGCCTGTCCTCCTTCATATGGGGTGCTACACAGCACTCTCTTACTGTTTTGACCTGCAGTCAACACTGAGAGTAGTATATGTTAGCACATAGCATGGATATGCACATGTCCATGTCTCTTAATTGCAAGGTAGCTAGCGGTAACTGAAACGCTTAAAACAACCGCCATTTACTTAGCATATTTTGCATCCACAATCCAATGTAGCATCGCATGGCACAGCTTTCCTCCCTTCAGAGATCAGAAGTTTTCACATTATGGATGACACAGAGCAGGAATGAAACCACACATAGACCATGAACCTGATCATGCAGTGTGTAAGTTTTGTCAAGGGGTGCAACAACGTACTTCAAGCACTAAAACATGATTGTGGGGATCACGAGTTTGGCATTGTGCGTTTCCTTTACCCCTGCCCAGTTTTCAGTTCTAGCATCTAAAACTTGATAACATAATGTTTTTCTGGACATTCTGTTTTGACATATCTGAAAATTTCAGGTGAGGGCTCGGAGATCACCAGGCGGTGGAGATCGCACCGTTTCCGCAATAACATCGCCAATGAACAGCTTGCCCGGAGCAGAGCCCCAGCAAGAGGATCACATCGCAGATGTCATCCTAATACCAGTGAGCTGATGTTTCACAAAAGGCCAATTGAGTCCAGGGAGTAAGTAGAAATTGATTTTTTAAAGTATTAAGTTATAGATGTTAGTCTGGACCATACATGAATGAAGATTATATTGACTGCATCGTATATACATCATCCAATGTAAATGTAAATGTAACATGTTTAGTGCTCTTCATTTACAGTATATATTTTTATTTAGAAGCACAACAGGCAGTTAGATTGAATAGGAGGAAGGCAAGGAGAGTGAAGAGAGGCAATCACATCTTTTGACACCAGTAGACTCCTAGGAGGCAGCAGCACACCCACCTCTACAGAGTATGCAGGTATGTTTATCTCTCTATTAAAATCTAACATTGTATATGTCCATTGATACATGTAGGTACATATCTGTGTCTAGCCATATTTCTTGATGGTAAATGTTCAATAATTGTTCTATTTCTCTAGGGTACTAAAGGAAGAGAAGAAGGCACCAGTGTGGCGCTGAAGGTAACCATGACGTGCACGTAGATGGCGGGCTATAACGTCAATTGATGAAGGCATCCTATGAATTATGAGAGAAATTCCAATTCCTTCATGCCAGAAGATGACCCAGCCACCCCAGGATACCTTCCTTAATTATGTAAACTGACATGTAACGTTCTGCCCCAAAATCCTGCCCATGCTGAAAAACCTCACAGATGGGCAGGCTATGCAGACCACTGATGACATTTACTGATTGCTGGCAGCCTACAGTTCTTGCAATAAATTTTTGTTTAACCCTTTATACCCTGTCTGTTATTTATTCTTAATGAAAGTTCATGTTACAGCTGACATTAATAGCAGGGAGATGAATCTGTCTGTCCCTACTATGTGTTGAAGAACTGTAATTACTGGGGGTAACTACTACAAATGTTGGCCAATATCTGGCTCCTTGAGAGCATGTGGTTTTCCCCTTTCACCTAAACTTATATGCTTTCTTTCTGTTGTGAAGGGTAAGGTTCACAATTACTGGGAATGATAGCAGTGCCTGTCAAACAATGGCTGCATCCAAGGGTGCATGCACTTTACAGGCAGACACATGCACACTAACCTCATGTGAACAAAAACATTTGGATGGCTGCACTCCCAAACGATGCAATGTGGCTTTATTAAAGTAAACAAAAAACTATAAACACAACCAAGCACAAACAGGCAGGGGAATAACAAGGTTGACACGTTTCACACGGAATCCGTAATTTATCCATGCTTTTGATAGAGCAGGGATTCAGTGGGAAATGCGTCAACCTTGTTATTCCCCTGCCTGTCTGTGCTTGTTTGTTTTTTGGGATTTTTGTTTACTTTAATAAAGCCGTATTGCCTTGTGTGGGAGTGCAGCCGTCTCGGTGAGAGCAGCTCCGGCTTCTGCAGCTGTCAATTAAATCTTGTAGTGGGGGGGTTGCAGGGCCAAGTCACGCTGTCTGTGTCTATAGACAGAGCCCAGTTTAGGATCGAGTCTATAAGCGTGCCATAGGTGGCACATGGCAAGGAGGAGCTGAAAAAAGCAGGGGACCCCATAAGAGGAGAATCAGGGCTGCTCTATATGCAAAACCATTGCACAAAGCAGGTTAGTACAAAGTAAAAAAAAAAAACATAGGTTGGTGGGACTTTGATGGCAACACATCACCCAAGAGTTTGATGAACATGTTATTGTTTATTGGTACATGGTAAAATCCAATTAATGTTTTGCACAAAAGAAGATACAATTCTAGTTACATGCTATGAAAATACACGTGAACCACATGCTGTCTCCGCTCCGACTGACGTGTTTCAGAAAGAACCTTTCATCAGGGGTGCAATGGGGGAGGAGATACACATGTATACAGTATTCTATAGATAAATAAAACAGCATTAGAAAATATTGTATAAACAAAACAAAATAGTGTAATGTGGGTTGGTTAATCTACACAATGTGAGAAACACCTACCACATAGTAGAATGTGGTTCACATTCAGGAGGATAGAGAGGAAGCAGCATACCAGGATAACAAGAGATAGTAAGGGGAAAAGCCAAAGGTCCGGGCGACTAGCAGACAAGGATAAACATAGAACACGCCAAAGGGTCAGGGTCCCAAGCAGGCAGGGATAGTCGAGAACAAGCCAAGATCGGTAAAACAGAGACAGACATAGAGCATATGGCAAGTAGGAAACCAAACACACAATAGCTAACAAACGATAATGATCAGCACGGCTGGCTTGCAATGCACATGTTAATATAGAGTTCCCTGATAGGGCCTGGGGTGGAGCCTTGCTACAGGAGAGATTACTTAAGCAGCCAGGTGAGAGCGGCTGGCCTCTAAAGCTGAACACATGGAGGAGAGGTAAGCTGACAGACAAACATTACTGCATAACCATGACAACATGGTGGATACACAATTGCTGAAAGCAGGTAAGTATAACCTGTTTGTTATATAAAAAAAAAGAACCTTTACTATTTAAGCAAATTTTGTACTAAAAGGATTTTTTTCAGATTGGGGATTTTTTAGGAAAGGCTTTGTTTAATGTAATAGCAAACAGAAAGAAGAAATGTATGTTTAATAAAAAAATAAACATCCAATAGCCAGCTGACTCTGGGTCACAGGAGAACAAAAGTAAGTCCACTCTAGAGAGACACGTGAGAAGTATGGCAAACAAAGTTATGGCCATACTTCTCTTTAATTATTATTATTATTATTATTATACAGGATTTATATAGCGCCAACAGTTTGCGCAGCGCTTTACATCAGGGAAGACAGTACAGTTACAATACAATTCAATACAGGAGGGATCAAAGGGCCCTGCTCGTTAGAGCTTACAATCTAGAAGGGAGGGTCAAGTGGAACAGAGGGTAGTTGATGTGGGGGTGATTTAATGGACATGCTTAGTTTAACCAGTTTGGCTCTAGAGCAAATCTTTTCTTTTTTTGCAAACATGTAAAAATGTTCATTTTTGGCAGTAAAATTACTTACCCCCCCCCCCCCCAGATCATTAGGCCCCTTTCACATTGGGACGTTTTTCATGCAGTACAGCGCTAAAAATAGCGTTGCTATACCGCATGAAAAATCATGCCCTGTACTCTTCAATGTGAAAGCCCGAAGGCTTTCACATTGAAGCGATGCGCTAGCAGGAACGCTCCAAAAGTCCTGCTAGCCGCATCTTTACCGCGGTATAGGAGCGGTGTGTTCACCGCTCCTATACCGCGCCTTCCCATTGAAATCAATGGGAAAGCGCGGTAATACCGCCGCAACGCAGGCGGTATTAACCCTTTTTCGGCCGCTAGCGGGGGTTAAAACCTCACCGCTAGCGCCCGAATATCGCGGTAAACACGATGGTATAGCCGCGCTACAAATAGCGCGGCTATACCGTCACCGCGGCTGACGCTTCAGTGTGAAGCCAGCCTTATAGATTTTCTGAAAGCAGAGGCCCTGACAGTTGCACATTTTTATGTCACGTGATATTTGTGCAACTGTTTATTATATGCAAATTTTCAGGAAAAAATATAATAAAATTTATTTTAGTGCAAACACAGGTGATAACATTTTTTTTTTTTGTAGTATATAAAAGATGGGGTTGTGTCAAGTAACTAAAAACCGGCGTTCATTTGCACTTGGGTAACAGCAATTTGTTTTCAAATATTTTTTATCATTTAATTTTTTTAAACTTTTTTTTTTCTTATCTTTATTTATTTTTACTTGATTGCTATTACAAGGGGTTAATAAACATTAATAAAGGGGATAATAAATGTGGTAGCATTGGTTAGGTGACAAGTACTCTTTTTGGATACTAATCTAATAGGCCGCGTACACACGATCGGTTAAACCGATGAGAATGGTCTGATGGACCGTTTTTATTGGTCAAAACCGATCGTGTGTGGGCACCATCGGTTATTTATCCATAGGTTAAAAAAAAGCCAACTTGTTTTAAATTTAAACGATGGATTCCTAACCGATAGAAAAAAAACAATCGTTTGTAGACACGTCGATCGGTTAAAAATCCACGCATGCTCAGAATCAAGTCGACGCATGCTTGGAAGCATTGAACTTCGTTTTTTTCAGCACGTCGTTGTGTTTTACGTCACCACGTTCTGACACGATCGTTTTTTTAACCGATGGTGTGTAGGCACGACTGACCATCAGTCAGCTTCATCGGTTAACCGATGAAAACAGTCCATCAGACCGTTCTCATCAGATGGACCGATCGTGTGTACAGGGCTATAGACCCCAATGTCTCCCTTGCTGTTTGCTTTCGGTTTCCTTGTTTACATCTGAGATCGAGGAATGGATATGCCTCGCTCACACAATGCTCTCCATCCTGAAGCTGATAGTTGCGATTCCAGGCTCCCAGAAATAGCAGAAGAACCCGGGAACCACGGGGGCTGACGCCGGCGGGGGGGGGGGCACCTTCCCCACCCACTTTGTGAAAGTTATAAATGGTTATTTAACCGCCCCATCACTTTCGAGCTGGGAGCCGAGTGAATAAGCAAAGCACAATCTAGTTAAAGCTGAACTCTAGGCAGTTGTAAAAGTTAATACTAATGCAGAGCCATATCCAAAAAATACATCATTGTATTTTTCAAATGTAAGCAATGTATCCATCTAAAACTGCCATGGTACCAGCTTCTTGCAGTTTCTATACAGCAGAGCTTAAACTGGGCGAGAGAGAGAAACATTAAAAGGAACCAGTCAATTGTTCTGCAGTTTTTATGTGCTAGAAATGAATAAGCTGCTGGTAGGGGAGAGCAGAGTATAAGGCCCCATACTCACGACCAAACATGTCTGCTGAAACTGGTCCGCGGGCCAGTTTCAGCATACATGTTCGGTCGTGTGTGGGCGCGAGCGGGCCGAATTCCAGCAAACATTTGCCCGCCGGGCCTTTTCCCAGCAGACAAATATTCCTGGACGTGTTTTAAAACCGTCCGCTGGAATCCTGCCCGCTCGGACATGTACGGTCGTCAGTACAGACCTACCGTACATGTCCAGGCGCCCGCCGTCCCTCGCATGCGTCGAATGACTTCGACGCATGCGTGGAAGCATTTTAAAGGCGGGCCGCCCACGTCGCTGCGCCATTGTCGCGGCGACACCGCGTCATCGCGGACACGCCCCGCGTATTGTTTACGCGCGGACTTCTGTACGATGGTGTGTACAACCATTGTACAGAAGCCCTCTGGCAGACATGTATGGTGAAAACGGTCCGACGGACCGCTTTCACCATACATGTTTGTTCGTGTGTACCCGGCCTTAGAGAGCAAAGGTTATCAGTCTTCTGCTTCTGCTTTCCGTGTCCAGTCAAAAAGTGAGGGAGGGACAACACCTGTAAGTGTTTAAAGGGTAAGAAAATAAAATGACAGGGAAACATATTTGTAAATAAATCTAGTTATCTTAATCGTACAGGACACAGGACTTGTATTCATGGACCATGGACAGGCTACCTTTCAGTGATTGGACACTGGCAAACTTTACACCCCTGCAGTGCACCCATGTGAATTGCCCACTCTATGAGACGCTTGTTGTTTTTTTTTCTCAGTGTGTACCCTGGGGACTGTTTCTGAACCCCTCTACCTGGGGCTGGCTGGTTTTGCGCACTGGATCTTGCTTTAAGGAGAGCTGGGGGGGAATTTGAGATTTGTGATGAGAGAAGAGCTGGGGGGTTTTGAGAAAAGAGGAGAGCTGGTGACGAATTTGTGATGAGGGGAGAGCTGGGGGGGATTTGAACAGAGAGGAGAGCGGGGGGACATTTGTACAGAGAGGAGAGCTGGGGGGGGGGTTGTGATGAGAGGAGAGCTGGTGAAGGATTTGTGATGAGAGGAGAGCTGGTGAGGGATTTGTGATGAGAGGAGAGCTGGGGGGATTTGTGATGAGAGGAGAGCTGGGGGGATTTGTGATGAGATAAGATCTGGTGGACATTTGTACAGAGAGGAGAGCTGGGGGGGGGGATGTCATGAGAGGAGAGCTGGGGGGATTTGTGGTGAGAGGAGATTTGTGATGAGAGGAGAAATGGGGGGGTTTTTTGATGAGAGGAGTTTTGGGGAAGATTTGTGCTGAGAGGAGATTTGGGGAAGATTTGTGATGAGAGGAGATTTGGGGGGCAGTTGTGATGAGAGAAGAGCTTGGAGGGATTTTGTGGGATACACCTTATGTGATATGCAGTTGAAAATGGCGAGTATTGCCTCTGTTAAGTTTGATAGCAATATCTATAAAATGTGCCATGCAGTTCTAAGCCTTAACTCATTAAAAAATGTTGGTGCCACCGTACTGCTCTCTACGGAAGGTGTGGCTGGGGGCGGGGTTTGGGTGTGGTTGGCGGAGAGTTGGGCATGGTTGGGGCGGAGGGTTGGGCAGAGGGGGTGAGTTCCTGCACCTATTCTCTGAGAAAAAAAATTCCTGGCCCGGATTCACGTAGGAGATACGACGGCGTATCCTTAGATACGCCGTTGTATCTCTGAGTCTGAGGCATCGTATCTTGGCGCCTGATTCAAAGAATCAGATACGCCAGAATTTGTATAAGATACGACCAGCGTAAGTCTCCTATGCCGTTGTATCTTAACTGCATATTTACGCTGGCCCGCTAGGGGTGTGTACGCCCGGCTGTCGCAGTAGAGATACGCCGTTTAAGTAAGGCTTTTTCTGTCGTAAAGTTACCCCTCTTCTATGAGGCGTACCAATGTTGGGTATGGACATCGGAACAGCGTCAAATTTTTCACGTTTTACGTCATTTGCGTAAGTCGTTCGTGAATAGGGCTGGGCGTCATTTACGTTCATGTCGAAAGCATTGGCTTTTTGCGGGTTAATTTGGAGCATGTGCACTGGGATACTTTCACGGACGGCGCATGCGCCGTTCGTAAAAAGCGTCATTTACGTGGGGTCACAATAAATTTACATAACACACGCCTACATCTTCCAGATTTGAATTAGGCGGGCTTACGCCGGCCTATTTAGGCTACGCCGCCGCAACTTTGCTTTGTGAATACTGCACTTGCCTGTCAAAGTTGCGGAGGCGTAACGTAAATAGGATCCGTTACGCCCGCACAAAGATGCGCTCTCCTACGTGAATCTGGCCCCCTGTGTGTATCTGAACCTCTTATGTCACAAACGAGAGTATATCACTTATGTTTATGATGTGCTTTCTCCACACAGTGAGGCTGATTTACAACACCAGAGAAGAAAAAAATATGTGATTTACTATTTATTTATTTTTTACGTTAAATGAAAGCCAACACTTAAATGGTTGGTAGCAGCAACACATTTATAAAATCTTTCCAAGGTACTGTTTACTCCGCCATTGAATAACTAAATGCACAAATAGGTTACGCCGTGGAATGTTGTAACAATTTACATGCTCATTTTGTATGTTTTTGTTTCCTTTTCCCTATAGCAATATTTCATTATAAAAAATGACAAGCAGGTTGTTATCTGACAATTGATTGCAGGCTGAATAGGCTGTTTTATGTTTCAGACAAGAAATCCAAGAATAATCCCCGCAGTGTAAATGCTGAAATTGCTTTCAGGCCGCTCAGAGCACCAGCAAATATTTCTACATCGCACTTGGCACAAGCTGGTCCAAATCGGGTAGCACAAGGCAGCAATCCGGCGCATGAAGGAAGGTGGGTACTATATAGAAACAACTAGTACAGTCTTATGCCGCGTACACACGATCGGAAATTCCAACAACAAAACCGTAGATTTTTTTCCGAATTTTGGCTCAAACTTGTGTTACATACACACGGTCACACAAATGTTGTCGGAAATTCCAAATGTCGAGAACGCGGTGACGTACAACACTACGACGAGCCGAGAAAAATTAAGTTAAATGATTCCGAGAATGCGTTTGATTTTTGTGCGTCGGAATTACAGACGATCCGAATTTCCGACAAGAACCAGCTCTCAAATTTTTCTTGTCGGAAGTTCCGACAGCAAATGTCCGATGGAGCCTACACACGGTCGGAATTTCCGACAAAAGGCTCACATCGAACATTTGTTGTCGGAATTGCCGATCGTGTGTCAATTCATGGGGAAGCAATTCCCTGTTTGCCAGGAACTTTCTATGGTAGTAAGGCAGAATGGGTCCTCGCTTCCTGTAATCACGTTTGATAGTTGAACTATTCAGCTCTATATAATCACTAATACTGTCCATTACATATATTTTTTAGTGGAAGAGGTGCAAGTACCTGAATTTGACTTGGTGTCAGTGTCTTGCAATCAAATTTACCACATTGCTCAGAGGGGTAAAGCAGCACACTAAGCCAGATGTACTGCATTAAAAAACAAAAATGTCTATTGGCTTAGTGCATTAGAGTAATGCTGCACTCAATATCCTAGATACAGGGAGATGACACTAATATTCTCAAAAAGTTGCACAAAAACACCATCTCAAAAAATAATCAAATACTGATACAATACCACAATTGTGGAAAAAATATGAAAATGTGAAGAAATTTATGAAAGTATCAAAAACTACACCCAAAAATTGCTACAGTATACAAAACAAATAAAATGAAAAAATGACAAATGGAAATCTGGTGAAGAATTGATCCAAAAACATATAAATAATGCTAATGCACACCCAATGTCACAATTAGGGACACAAACGCCAAAAGAATGTCCACAAATATCTTGTGTGTATAAATTCAGCATGCAGCGTTCCTGGACCACGACACAACCATCTTCTTACCAGATCTCAATGAGCTCTAATCTAAAAGAGAAAACTTTTAATTGCTTGTCATCCATAAGTTATTGGCACCACATACCTTAATTTGGTAACAATGTAAGGAAAGGATTTGGGACTTTAAAGGTGCGAAACACACAAAGATATATAAAAAATAATTTTATTTTATAAAAGTTAAAATCAACAGAATATAATCTATCTAGATATTGGTAAACTGTTTCAGAATGTGCAAAATGACAAAATTCTCTACATGTTTCACCACTATTCAGTAGCTTCCTCAGGAGATTTACATTTGTCAAGCACTGTCTACTGAAAAAAAGAAAGAAAACAAAATACAAATAATTACAATAATTGGTACAAAATATACACAAATCTATAAAGTTATACAAAAACATCTATTTAATCCCAAATTGGCTGGGGTCACAAGGACCAACAAATACAGGGAGCAAGTATTTACCTGTATGAAGATGGATTGATAGCAAATATAAAAATATATATGTATATTAAAAAATCTAATCTAAAATAGATCAATAATGCTCTGACACCCACACAAGGTCACTCCAGGTTGCATTGTGGATCACTTCCAATCCTCCACCGAGTACCAGAGATCACCAACTCTCCTCAGGGATGGTGGGAAGAGGACAGCAAAGGACCATAGAGTAGTACTGCTAAAAATACCCACTTTACTACATATATAATATGCTCACAAGTATCTCAAGGTATACACAAGCAAAAAACATCTCGCTGTTGTACACTGGTGGGCGTAATGACATCATAGGCTGTAGGCCTCACACCGCATTGTACTGCATTGCTTATGTGCGTCAAGGAACATGCTGGTAGGAGGAGATAGTAGATTGACAAAAGGAGCTTTTCAGTTTGCTGCATCACAGGCTGAGGGAGTGACAAGACTTTTAACATTTGATAAAAATATCTAACCTTCTGCCACGCCAGACAGTGCAGAGCTGTGCATATCTCAGGACTGTATAGACAGAGTTACAAATCCTATGGCAAGTTGAATGGCTTTCTTGATTGTATTTCATCTTAGTATTTACCGGTTGTTTTCCTGGAGTTCAGTTTTAAACAACAATTAATCCTATCCCACTGTTGGTGCCTATGCTTTGTGGATTGGTGTCCAACCCTAAAAATACACAGGTTACTGATACTTCCACAAAGTATGTAGAAGCCACAAGTTTACGTAAGACTGCAATTTCTTGTATCAGTAGCTCTTTCTAGGGGTAGCAGCCCCAGGAGAACTTGAACCCTCCCTGAAGAGCAAAGAGCACTCCTCTCAGGGCTCCCAAACATGTATCACCTCCCCAGCCACCTTTTGGATGCTTTATTCCAGGGATTGGCTGTAGCATGATAAATATTTGTGCTATTTAAATCTCCCTGCCCTATATTCTGGAAGCTTCTTCCAGAAGCCGGTGAGAGAAATCAAACACTTAGCGCAGGAAACCCTGAATAGACAAAAACAAAAACTGCTGCACCACTGATTACAATAAAGCCAGAAACCAAATTTGACCCAGCACTCTAACTGGAGTGGGGTGCTGAATTCCTTTGTTTATTTTCTTAAAGTGGATGTAAACCCACTCTCATCCTTTCTAAACTTTTGCCATAGTGCTGCTCTATAAGGATATAGATGCCTACTGCATGTATCCTTACCTGTCAAATATCTCCCCTCTGTCTGTTATAAGAACTGAAAAACTGCAGATTCTGTGGGTGGATCTGTTGTCTGGAGCACGGTGGGTGGAGTCGTGATGTCAGTAGACTCCCCGCCCTCCTCTACACTCCACTTGTCAACATACATTTTTTCTTTGTATTCCTTACACTAAATTCTGCTATGATCACTAACATCCAGTCAAAATCGAGAAAAGTAACCACATGACTTCAGAAAAGGAGTGGGGGTGGGAATTAAAAAATGTCTGTCTCCAGGCTAGTGCATGAGATATGTAAATTACCTGTCTCTCACAGCATGGGGGCGTAACGGACTAAGGTTTTTCTCTGTAAGTCCGTTTTATTTCACTGAACAATAAAAGAGGATTGCTCAGAGCTGGATTAACTCTGTGTGGCAAGACTGGGCACAGATGATAGGAAATCTTATACTGTACATTTTGGGTTTTACATCCACTTTAATTCTTCAGCTTGCTGTGTCCTTGTTCACAGTTGAAATTTTTTAGGTTACTATGAGTGGCCTAATAGGTCAGCATCATCTTTTCATTGCTGTTAAAATGCACGTTGGAGCTGCAGCTATTGACTAGCATTCCCCTCCCCTGACTGAAGAAATCCTTTGTCCAGGCACCCCTCTGCACTTCTTAACCCTCCTGGCGGTATCCCCGAGCGTGACTCGGGGTTGATTTTTTCTACCAAAATCGGTAACCCCGAGTCACGCTCGGGGTAGCTATGCAGAGCCTGCAGCGCGCGCTGGCTTACCTTCTCCTGGATCCAGCGATGTCACCGCGCTGTGCGAGCGAGCGGGACCTCGCTCGATTCACACAGTGTCCTCCTGTGCCGCCGATCTCCGTTCCCTGCGACGTTACGACGCACGGGAGCGGAGATCGGCGCCAAATTCAAAAAAGTAAACAAACACTATACATACAGTATACTGTAATCTTATAGATTACAGTACTGTATGTAAAAAAAACACACACCCCTTGTCCCTAGTGGTCTGCCCAGTGTCCTACTTGTAATTTTATATAATAAAAACCTTTCTTTCTGCCTGAAAACTGTAGATTGTCCATAGCAACCAAAAGTGTCTTTATGTCAAAAATGGTTTTAGATCAGCTAGAAAACAGCGATAATAAATTATAATCACTTGCAGAATTGTGCGATAGCGATTTGCGGGGAAATTCGTCATAAAAAAAAAACATAATGACAGCAACAATTCTGCAACTGAGCAAATTTCAGTGATTTTGAGTTGATTACATTATTGAATAATTTTTATTTTTATTATACTTGCTATAATTATTTATAATTATTTATTATATTATAATTTAAAATTTTGTTTTTAAAAAAATGTCATACCCGGGATGCCTATTAGATTCTTGTTTGGTCAGATTTAAGTGAGTTATTTCTAAAAATTACAGACCTACAGTATAAAACGCCAAATTTCCTTGCAAATAATTGTACCGCTTTCAGCATGTTTTTTCTGAAGGAATCATACCGCCAGGGAGGTTAAAGCGGTTCTTAAGCCTTAAGGTTTTTCACCTTAACCACTTTAGCCCGGAAGAATTGGCTGCCCAATGACCAGGCCATTTTTTGCGATACGGCACTGCGTCACTTTAATTGCGTGGAAGTGCGACACTGTACCCAAACAAAATTGACGTCCCTTTTTTCCCACAAATAGAGCTTTCTTTTGGTGGTATTTTATCATCTCTGTGGTTTTTTTTTGCACTATAAGCACAAAAAGAACGACAATTTTGAAAAAAACTAAAATATTTTGTACTTGTTGCTATAATAGATATCCCCATTTTTTTTTTTAAAAAAGCTATTTTTTTTCTCAGTTTAGGCCGATATGTATTCTTCTACATACTTTTGGTAATAAAAATTGCAATAAGCTTATATTGATTGGTTTGTGCAAAAGTTATAGGGCTGGATTCAGAAAGATCAGCGGATCTTTCTGCTGGCGTAACGTATCTCAGATAGTTTTGTACCTACTACTATTTACATGGCCAGCCAAGCTTCATCCTTGAAATCCCCTCCTGGTTTCTATAGTACTGAATTACAGTTGAACGCTTTGGCAAACATAGATACCTGTATTTCATCTGGAGGTTTTGTCCCTTTTTGCTGTTTGCAAAGTAGTTATTCTGTGTCAATCTTTCTTCCTCATGTATAATGATGACCTTAAACTATAAAAGGTTATTAGGAAGTCACTATTCCTATATAAGGCGACCTTCATTGCTTTCAGATGCATGTCGGTGTTTTTCACGTTTTATACTTTTTTGTTCCATTGCAGATTATTTGGGAATGGGATTCTCCGTCAGAATCGGATGTAGTACAGACACTGGCACTTTTCTTACAATTCTGTTATTTTATATTGTTAATTTATTTACAGTTCTACCTCTCCCAGGATATACAAGAAACGATAGTTCAGTTGTATCTACTTACACCTGTATTTAATAAAAATTATTGAAATTACGAAGGACATCTGGTGTGTTTTTGTGTTTTTGTTTCTTTTTGTTTTCCTGCTTTATGGACTCTTTGTGGCCGATATTTCTTGTCTTGATCTAGACACAGGAGGGGGTTATTTACGAAAGGCAAATCCACTTTGCACTACAAGTGCATTGGGAAGTGCAGTTGCTGTAGATCTGAGGGGAAGATCTGAAATGAGGGGAAGCTCTGCTGATTTTATTATCTAATCTTGTGCAAGCTAAAATGCTGTTTTTTTTCCCTTCCCCCTCAGATCTACAGCGACTGCACTTGAAAGTGTACTTTCAAGAGCACTTGTAGTACAAAGTGGATTTTTCTTTCGTAAATAACCCCCAGAGTTCTCTGTCCGAGTTGCTCTACTAACTCTGCAAAATAAAAAATAAACACATTTTTGATGCATTATAATAAAGAAGCGATGCAGTCAAAACGCAGGGGGTGATGAGAAAGTGAAGTCTTCCTCTTTAATTGTACCTACAGGTAAGCCCATAGTAAGGCTTACCTGTAGGTACTGTAAATATATCCTAAACGTGCACCAATTAGGAGCTATTTATTAGATTCGCTGCATAGAAACCAATCAGCTTCCAGGGTTTATTGTCATTTCCTTGACGGGAATGGAGACAATTAGCTTGTCGAGTTCCTCAACAGCCTAACAAGGAACTCGACGAGGAAAACGATGCGTTTCGCCCGTCGAGTTCCTCGGTCATGTGTACGAGGCCCAGTCAAAGTCCAGACCTAAATCCAATTGAGAATCTGTTGCAAGACTTGACAATTTCTGTTCACAGACACTTTCTATCCAATCTGAAAAAGCTTAGACTATTTTGCAAGGAAGAATGGGCAAAAATGTCATACATCTAGATGTGCAAAGCTGATAGAGACATCCCCAAAAAGACTTGCAGCTGTAATTGCAGTGAAAGGTGATTCTACAAAGTATTGACTCGGGGGGGGGGGGGGGGGCTGAATACAAATGCACACCACACTTTTCACATATTTATTTGTAAAAAAAAATTAAAACCATTTATCATTTTCCTTCCACTTAACAATTATGTGCCACTTAGTGTTAGTCTATTACATACAACCAGTGGCGGCTGGTGAATTTTTAGAATGGGGGGGCGCCAGACTCCGCCCCTCCTGGTTGACCACTCCCTCTTCTCATAAGCCACACCCCTTATATAATCCACCCATTCCGCCCCTGTATTCCACTAGTGTCAGGAGTATTTAGCAAGAAAAAAAATTAATGCAATGAAAAATTAAGAAATGTCTACATTGCTTTACAGCTTTACAATACCATGATCTAACAGCATACGGGACAGAATCAAAGACTGCAAATACTGCAGAGTGTATAGTGGTGGGTGGTATGTGTAGGAGAGGGGTGCGGAGTGTATGGCGGTACATGTAGGAGAGGGGTGCGGAGTGTATGGCGGTACATGTAGGAGAGGGGTGCATGGCGGTACATGTAGGAGAGGGGTGCATGGCGGTACATGTAGGAGAGGGGTGAGGAGTGTATGGCGGTGCATGTAGGAGAGGCGTGAGGAGTGTATGGCGGTGCATGTAGGAGAGGGGTGAGGAGTGTATGGCGGTGCATGTAGGAGAGGCGTGAGGAGTGTATGGCGGTGCATGTAGGAGAGGGGTGAGGAGTGTATGGCGGTGCATGTAGGAGAGGGGAGAGGAGTGTATGGCGGTGCATGTAGGAGAGGGGAGAGGAGTGTATGGCGGTGCATGTAGGAGAGGGGTGAGGAGTGTATGGCGGTGCATGTAGGAGAGGCGTGAGGAATGTATGGCGGTGCATGTAGGAGAGGGGTGCAGGGCACATTACATGGATAGGGGTGCAGGGCACATTACATGGGGAGGGGTGCAGGGCACATTACATGGGGAGGGGTGCAGGGCACATTACATGGGGAGGGGTGCAGGGCACATTACATGGGGAGGGGTGCAGGGCACATTACATGGGGAGGGGTGCAGGGCACATTACATGGGGAGGGGTGCAGGGCACATTACATGGGGAGGGGTGCAGGGCACATTATATAGGGCACAAGGTAAAAAGGCAGCTGCTGGACAGTGTAGAGTTAATTGTACATCCCATTGGAATTAAACTGATCAGCTGTGCCTGTGTTGGGGGGGGAGAGCAGATAATATATATATATATATTACTAGGCTAAGCAGTTGGAATGCTGGGATTGCAGGGAGATAACTGGTCTGATAAGAGGCAAAGTACAAGAGAAAAAGGCTGCAATCCTAGCTCAGTGTGACTGTAAAGATAAAAACATCGTGCAGCTTCACAGAGACAGAGGGGAGATATGACAGGGAGACCCAGTGGAGATCATTCTGGAGGGAGGGGGGGAGAGGGGTGAACACAAACGGAGCCATGCTGGCTGCAAGAGAGTGACACATGAGAGGAGAAATTAACTCTCAGCTGGAGAGAGAGAGAGAACCTCCGATCCCCACACTCACCTTCAGCTTCTGGCTCGGCACTGTCAGCTCCAGTGCCCATCCATTAGTGATCCGATTCCTGCCTCCATAAGTTTACTAAGGGAGAGGGGGATCGGGAGCAGGCATCTTCACCTGGCTGCAGGCTCACTCTGATGCGTCCCTCTGAGATGCATAGTGCTGACGTCACTTCCTGTTGTCGGCACTATGCACAGTATACACTGGGTGCCGTGCACCCGCCCGGTCACAAGTCCATCGCGCCGGAAGCAAGTGGCGCGATGGGCATAGCCACAAAGGCATATTTTGCCTGCCAATGTAGCGCCTCGTCTGCAATCTTGTGATTGCACAGACGTGGCGCTACTCGTACCGCACTGCACCGGCGCCCAGCGCCCGGGAACAGTGCACATAGGGACCTTTTTTTGCTTTATTTTTTTTTAAAGGGACATGTTTAAATAAAAAATTTTTTTTTTTTTTTTTTTTTTTTTTACTGACTTGGGGGGAGGGGGGGCGGCGCCCGGGCGCCCCCTATGGACGGGCCGCCACTGCATACAACCAAAAACCTAAATGTATTTTATTGGGATTTTAACATGTCAAAATGTAGAAAATTTCAAGGGGTATGAATACTTTTTCAAGGCACTGTAAAATCCCTAAGGTTGCCATTATGCTTACTTTCTGAATAGCTCTCAGTCTGTGAAAATCTAGACCAATGTGTTCACTTGTTCATGCTCCACTGTTTGAGCTCCCTGTAGCTTTGTCCAAACATGATGCAGTATGGGAGGAGAGGCTGCAGAGCACAAGATCAAGGGACAATTTAATATACTGTCTCCTGGTAACACATGTGAGAATCCTGCCAAAGTGTGACCATCAGGGGTTATACAAAATTCAGGTTAAAACGAACTGAGTGTAATTTCTGCTGTTGGCACATTTACAGTGTTTACTAAATTGAATTTGCATCTCATTGCCTCATTGAGTGATTTTATGTGTTGGCTTGAATTCCTCTTTTACCATTTGAATACTAGCCTGTAATACCCCTTCTTTAACAGACCACTGTACCCAAATACATTGTTGTTATCATTTTTGGGACAGAACTTTGTTTTGGTGGCATTCAATAACCATGTTTTTTTTTATGTATTATTAAAGGGAAAAAAAAGACCAAAGATTATAGAAAACAAATGTTTTACTTGCTTTCTCTTATTAAAAAAATCTAACAAAATGCAAGGACAGTACACACGTCCACTGCACTTACCCCTTTTTTGGAATGCAGACATCCCAAGGCAGTGCCGGGACAAGGCCATCTCTAGAGTTCAGGGCAAACATGCCAAATTGCAATTCCCCCCAAGATGTATGAGCGTTATCTGTCAGCAAAATTACCCTTCTGCCTTCCTCCAAAAAACAAACGTTAATCTGCATGCTCATCCCCTAAGCACCAAGTTCAAATTCGCTCTCTCCCTATATGCCCCCAGCACGAATTTCCCCCTCCAAAAAAAAAATCTTCCCCCTCCTAGCCCAAATTTTCTACCCCTAAAATTTCCCCTCCAAGCATAAATCCTCGCCCCCCAAAACTTCCCTATTGGTAAAAAAAAAATCTTAATAAGCGTATATTGATTGGTTTGCACCAAAATTATAGTGTCTACAAACTACGGGATAGATTTAGCGCCTTTTTTTTTTTTTTTTTTACTGCTAATGGTAGTGATCTGCAATTTTTTTCAGGACTGAAACATTGCCACAGACAAATCTGACCCTAAGTGACACTTTTTGGGGATCAGTGACATCAATACAGTGATCAGTGCTAAAAAAAAATGCACTGATCAATGTATAAATGACACTGGCAGGGAAGGGGTTAACACCAGGGGCGATCAAGGGATCAAATGTGTTCGCTGGGAGGTGCTTTATAACTGTGGGGGGAGTGGATTCATTGGAGAAAGAGAGATCGTGATTCAGCTTTGCTGAAACACAATCTCTCTCTTTTCTTCCCTGACAGAGCAGCGGTGTGCATTGTTTACATTGGCACACCGCCGCTCCGTGCCTCTTCTGAATGATTAGCGGGTCGCGACAGCCATCGCAGCCGCCGGACCCACTAATTGGCTCCTGCTGTGTCCAATCACAGCGGGAATGGGGCTCTGGCGGTGTGTGAATGCCCCTTAAACCATGTGTATGAAAACACGTACAGGTAGGTGATTTTGCGCACCCGAGCCGCCCTGCCGCATTAAATATACGTGGGGCGGTCCGGAAGCAGTTAAAGCAGGGTTAGGTTATTAAAAAAAAAATCCCAAGCTTTGAATATCTCATAGAGCAATGTTCAATCCATCATCTGAAAATGGAAAGCGTATGGCACAACTACAAACCTACCAAGACATGGCCGTCCACCTAAACTGACAGGCCGGGCAAGGAGAGCATTCATCAGAGAAGCAGCCAAGAGGCCCATGGTAACTCTGGAGAAGCTGCATAAATCCACAGCTCAGGTGGGAGAATCTGTCCACAGGACAATTATTAGTCGTGCTCTCCACAAATCTGCCCTTTATGGAAGAGTGACAAGAAGAAATCCATTGTTGAAAGAAAGTCATAAGAAGTGCCGGTTGCAGTTTGCGAGAAGCCATGTGCGGGACACAGCAAACATGGGAGAAGGTATTCTGGTCAGATGACACCAAAATGTAACTTTTTGGCCTAAAAGTAAAACACTATGTGTGGTAGAAAACTAACACTGCACATCACTTGGAACACACCACCATGAAACATGGGGGTGGCAGCATCATGTTGTGGGGATGCTTTTCTTTGACAGGGAAGCTGGTCAGAGTTGAAGGGAAGATGGATGAAGCCAAATACAGGGCAATCTTAAGCCTCGTACACACGTCCGAGGAACTCGACGGGCGAAAAACACAGTTTTGCTCGTCGAGTTCCTTGTGAAGCCGCCGAGGATCTCGGCGAGCCAAATTTTCTCATTCCCGTCGAGGAAAAAGAAGACATGCTTTCTTTTTGGCCCGACGAGATCCTCGACGGTTTCCTCTTTGAAAAGTGTACACACGACTGGTTTCCTCAGCAAAAAAAATAAACCCAGCAAGCTTCTTGCTGGTTTTTGCCGAGAAACTCGGTCATGTGTACGAGGCCTTAGAATAAAACCTGTTTGAGTCTGCAAAAGACTTGAGACTGGTGTGGAGGTTCACCTTCCAGCAGGACAACGACCCTAAAAATAAAGCCAGAGCTACAATGGAATGGTTTAGATCAAAGCATATTCATGTGTTAGAATGGCCCAGTCAAAGTCCAGACCTAAATCCAATTGAGAATCTGTGGCAAGACTTGGAAATTGCTGTTCACAGAGAATATTGGGCAAAAATGTCACTCTCTAGATGTGCAAAGCTGGTAGAGACATACCCAAAAAGATTTACAGCTGTAATTGCAGAGAAAGGTGGTTCTACAAAGTATTGACTTGGGGGTCTGAAAATGCACAGCAAACTTTTCAGATATTTATTTGTAAAAAAACAAAAAACAAAAACATTTATAATTTTCTTTTCACTTCGCAATTATGTGCCACTTTGGGTTGGTCTATCACATAAAATCCCAATAAAATACATTTACATATTTGGTTTAACATAACAAAATGTGGAACATTTCAAGGGATATGAATACTTTTTCAAGGCACTGTACTGTATCTGAGAGATGTTTTTCCTGCCAAAGTATTTTTGTCCATCCAGTCTTGAGATTCACACCCCCTCACACTGCGCAACCAAATGGACAATACTACAATTACTGTAGTGAGGAATACAGTGGTGTTCTCTCTCTTATCCTAATTTTATGACTGAACAGTGAAGGAACCACAGCAGACTTATGGGGTCATCCCTCTGCTCACTATGTTTGCTCCTATCAGAATGTTCCATGCTAGCACTTTTGCAAGAAGTACACCTGAAGTCCTGTCTCTCTTTTTCAGTCTAAATGCCTCTGTAGGGGAGCTGACACCTAGTCAAATCCAGGTACTTATACTGTTTGCATAAAAAAACTTTCTATATTTAAAAACAAAAAGCTGCAATAATAATTATATCTGTGTAGAGTTTTAATATGTATTTGACCCTAGGGGACTGTGAGTATAGAAAAGATAGAGAACTGTCCTATCAGACAGGATATAAGATGATGCCATCAGACAAAACAGAGATCGATTACATCCCACAAGATAGGGAATGGTCACATCACACAAGGTGGAGAACAGACCCATCAGACAAGAAAGAGAAATGACCCATCACACAAGGTGGAGAACGGACCCATCACACAGGGTGGAGAATGGACCCATCACACAAGGTGAAGAACGGACCCATCACACAAGGTGGAGAATAGTCACATTACACAAGGTGAAGAACGGACCCATCACACAAGGTGGAGAATGGTCACATCACACAAGGTGGAGAACGGACCCATCACACAAGGTGGAGAATGGTCACATCACACAAGGTGGAGAACGGACCCATCACACAAGGTGGAGAACGGACCCATCACACAAGGTGGAGAACGGACCCATCACACAAGGTGGAGAACGGACCCATCACACAAGTGCAGAACGGACCCATCACACAAGGTGGAGAACAGACCCATCACACAAGGTGGAGAATGGTCACATCACACAAGGTGGAGAACGGACCCATCACACAAGGTGGAGAACGGACCCATCACACAAGGTGGAGAATGGACCCATCACACAAGGTGGAGAACGGACCCATCACACAAGGTGGAGAATGGACCCATCACACAAGGTGGAGAATAGTCACATCACACAAGGTGAAGAACGGACCCATCACACAAGGTGGAGAATAGTCACATCACACAAGGTGAAGAACGGACCCATCACACAAGGTGGAGAACGAACCCATCACACAAGGTGGAGAACGGACCCATCACACAAGGTGGAGAACGGACCCATCACACAAGTGCAGAACGGACCCATCACACAAGGTGGAGAACAGACCCATCACACAAGGTGGAGAATGGTCACATCACACAAGGTGGAGAACGGACCCATCACACAAAGTGGAGAACGGACCCATCACACAAGGTGGAGAATGGACCCATCACACAAGGTGGAGAACGGACCCATCACACAAGGTGGGGAACGGACCCATCACACAAGGTGGAGAACGGACCCATCACACAAGGTGGAGAACGGACCCATCACACAAGGTGGAGAATGAACCCATCACACAAGGTGGAGAATGGTCACATCACACAAGGTGGAGAACGGACCCATCAGACATGATAAAGAATGGACCCATTACACAAGATAAAGAACTGTCCTATCATACAGGATACAAATTGGTCTCATCACACAAAGGAGAAGGGAGGAATAGCTAGGCACTGCCACCATCACGTGTCATAGTGTGATGAAAAAGTAATTGGGCATTATAACTAACACAAGCATTTGGTAACTGACAGCCATTGGCTGACAATGCTCCTTGAATTTACAGTTCAGCAGGAAGGTAGGAGAACACTGGATTTCTAGCAGACCAGCTGGTATCGTATCTTTCTGTACTTGCAACAATTTCTTTAAGTGGTAAAATGCAATTTTTAAGTATTGCAAAGTATTGCAAGTATACAAGTATTGGAAAGCTGTACCTAATATTATTTGTTGTTGTTGTTTTTTTATTTTGCTTGGTTTGAAACTGCTCTACTTGCATCTAAATGAACTGATCCTAGAAGACATGCAAGCACATTGTACACAAGGCTCTAAGGACATCAACAACACAGTCCTAATATGTCCCAATGGCTAGTTACTAATCAAATGATTGAAGTTTAGTAAAGGTTAATATTAACCCTATTTACCAAGGACAGAGTTCCAGTAGTCTGTCTGCTTATTACGACCATTAGAGCTGTAAAGCGTTATTATGCTCACCTGGAGAGGCTCAGACACATGGCACTTGTAACTTGTTATTTTTCCTGATGATGGCACTTGATAGCGACAGCTTTCTTGACAGCTAGTGATTTCAAGAAAAGCTCTTTGGTTTCAACCAATTTGATAAAATATAAGGTACTGAAGAAGAAATTCATGTGTTCACCTATGTTGAAGTAACAGTGTAATATGTTACTTGAATGTCAAACATGGTGACTTATTTGGTATCCGTCTAAATTTTGTATATGTGGTGGTAAGGACCATTTTCAGCAAACTCTTATGCAATATTTCTTTCTTTTTTCTTTCTTTCTTTCTTTCTTTCTTTCTTTCTTTCTTTCTTTCTTTCTTTCTTTCTTTCTTTCTTTCTTTCTTTCTTTCTTTCTTTCTTTCTTTCTTTCTTTTATGTTCTTCCTTTTCTTATCTTGTTTCTTTCTTTCTTTCTTTCTTTTTTTCCCACCTTTATGTGCATTTAAAAAAATGTTGGTATTTTTTTTACTTAAAGATCTATTTTGAAGGCAAAGAAAATTGGTATTTTTGCTCAGTCTCAAAGCACATTAGGCACTACATTAGAGTGAGTGCTTTTTATACTGTGTGACTCTATTGGATGACGGGGCCTTCTGTAATGCTCACCCATGTAAAAGTAATAAGAGTATATAGCTGGTGAGCGTAGCTTTACCTATAGCAGCCCCTATTCCCTTAAAGCAAGCAGGTTTATGGGTACTTGGTTGCCCCCAGTACATTTTACATGATGCTATGTTGACTGGCCAAAGAGTACTGGTGCAACTGTATAATGAGTTTTGGTGGAACACGGGTATACAGATATAACTAGAGGATGTTAAGGACAGCCCTTTGAGAGGACCCATAGAGACATGCAGAGAGGCAGCAGGATTGTACCTGGTCATGGTCCGTAAGCAGATAAAGGGTCAGTCCAGGCAGCAGAAAGAAATGGGGTCAGTAAACAGGTAAGAAGATGCAATTAACTAGTCTGTCACTAGGTGGCTCTGTACCAAATAGGTGTGGTAACAGTAAATTATGTAACTGGGGGTTACTGTAGGCGCCCTTTTAGAGAAAGCCTTCTTGTAGTGAAAGTGTAGTGTAGTGGCCAAATAAATGCCAAAAAGGGGGAGTCTAGTGAGATGGGGCATGGAAGCCAAACACCCTAGAGCTATACGTATGTAGTCAGGTACTGCATAGGCCCTGTATGTGGACAGAAGGACAGGGTGTGATAGTCTAACACCCAGAAGAGCCAGCTGTAGTCATCCTGTCTCACCAAACATGGTCTACAAGACTGGAAGCTACATATTCTCTGTCACGAGCACTATACCTCAAGAGGTCCTGGAAAAGTGTACATGTTTTCAGCCGACAGCAGGCTCAAGTCCGCTTTCAGTTGATTTTTCCCAAACCTGGTCCAGGCTCTTAAAAGATCCCAACTATATGGTCGGGATGCACCCAGAAGTCTAAATCGGCAGCTTGCTCCACCTCTCTGTTCCTGCCCCCTCCACATGGCTTCAGTGAGCAAAGGGGCAGAGAGCAGATGACTGTCAATCACTGAAGACCAAAAGCTGAACAATCAGCGGCGTTAGATCGCTCAGTTCTCAGTCTTAGAGGTGGCAAAGGAAATTCTTCTCTTTTAAAAGGTATATACCAAAGTCAATTTTCTCATGTGCCGTATCCTGAGTGACTCTAAATTTGGTCTTGACAATAGAGAGGGCATCTGACTTCCATGCCTTTCTAATAATCTGTTTGGCAGTAGTGAGGATATGGACCATTAGATTGAACCATACCCTAGCAAAGTCTGACGGTTGCATATTCAAAAGCTCATATTTGGGATCAGGGGACACCTCATCTTCATGTAACTTGGTCATTATGCAGAACACTTGTACCCAAAATTGCTTTCTACCAAAGGTGGTAGAAAGTTCCTCAAAGCCCACAACCTCAATAGTAAAGGGAAGAAAATCTGGGTACATAATGAGTGATTGTACCACTGTGTAAGGAGCTTGTAGTTGGCCTCAGTGACCAGTACATTATGCAGGCTGACTTTGGTGTTGACCCAAATATGGGACTAGTTCTTGTCAGTTATTTCTGTGATTAAGTCTGTGACCCACTGTTATATGTAATCTGACAATTGTTGCTTGACTGGTTAGTAATTTTGTATAAATCATGGAAATCAGACTGTACTCCCTTTAAAAATCATTTAAAGGTTAAACACAACATTACCCTAATTTTCTAGAAAAGCCTCTTATATGTACCTCTCCGATTTTTTTTATTTACATTGTCACAGACTATCCATGATTTTATGGCTAAGCTTTACCAATTGCCATCCCCCATTAAATAAGAGTGCTCTTACTGGCCCCTGAGTGAAGCACACTGGACAATGGAATGGCAGTTGGCAGGGCTTAGCCATAAAGTCAATGAAACTCTAGATCAATTTAACATTGGAGTTTGGAAAATTCATTATACGCACCACCACCTTTTAAATACTGTAGTACTAAAAATACCCAAAGAGCAAAATTGGAGTTTAGGGGTGCAAAAAATCAGTAAACATCAGAATTACAGAAGATATAAATTGTATTACATAAACATAATTAAAAGAGAAATAATTCTAAAAAGAGAGGGGGCAAAATTGAGCCCTGTGGTCACAATACAAAAGAATGGTTGCCTCTTCATGTTTCACCACAATCGTGGCTTCTTCTGGAGCTTTTGTAGGACCTTAGTATAATACCACCTTTCAATATGATCACGGTTCCAAAGAATCCCCAAGAGGTCCAATGAGGTGCGTGCCACAAAATGAGGGGAGAACAATAATCGTGCTATCACACCTGTTAGATCAAGTTTAACAAATCGATCGACTGATAATTATATCCTTTCCAAACCGCAAACTTCATATGCTGACAGTAAGTTTCTGAATGCTTCCTTCTTTGAATCTACCAACGTTCCTTAACTTAGTGTCGGTAAGACACCTTTAAACCAGTGAAGATCAAACAATGATTGGTCTATCCCAAGGGATTAACCCTTTTTAACTTTGGTTAGAAACCTCACAGATAACAGGGTAAGTGGGCAAAAAATATATATTTTTAAAGCGCCCCTGTCCCCGTGAGCTCGCAAGCAGAAGCAAACGCATACGTAAGTCCGGCCCACATATGAAAACGGTGTTCAAACCACACATGGTGAGGTGTTGCCGCGAATGTTAGAGCGAGAGTAATAATTCTAGAACTCAGAACATGTAACTAGTAAAAAATTGAAAGCATCGCCTATGGAGATTTTTAATTGGGCTAACTTTACTGTTTTCCTTTTTTTTAAAGCATAAAACAGTTTTCTTTTAAAAAAAAAAAGCGTTCTAAAAATTACTGCGCAAATACTGTGCTAGATAAAAAGTTGCAACGACTGCCATTGTATTCTCTTGGGTCTTTTTAAAAAAAAAACATATATAATGTTTTGGGGTTCTATGTCATTTTCTAGCAAAAAAAAAATTTTTACATGAAGGAGAGAAATGTCAGAAATGGCCCGGGTGGCAAGTGGTTAAGGCTTTTGGGCAGAAGTGACGTTTGACGTCGCCTACATCGTCCAATGACATAGAGTCGAGTGTGGGCCATCATTCCCTCACTCGACTTCTTGCCTATCAGGCGAAAGGATCGGATTGTCTCCGCCACTACCGACAGAGACGACTGTGACACGGCGGGAGGGGGATGGGCACTTCTGCTGCCGCCGATAAAAGTGATCTTGCTGTGAATTCGCGGCAGAGACCACTTTTATTCAAAAGCGCACTGCCCGCCGTTGAAAAAAAAATACTGGGGTTATGGCAGCTATCTGCGGTATTTAACATCAAAGTAGCAACGTAAATCCATAGTGGGCGGTCCATAAGTGGTTGAAGCAGTATTAAATAAAAAAAAAGTGTAATGCGGCTTAACCAATCCTTAGATGTGATAACTGCATTTGTTTTATTTATTTTTTATTTTTGTGACCGGTGACCTGACCAGTAAGTCTGTTATTTTTAAACTTTCTAACTTCCTTTAACTGACCAAGCTGTCCATCAAAAGTGATAGTTAGAGGGTTGAGGCAAAGCATTTACCACCGAGGGGGTGCTTACAGTGGTCAGCTTTTATTCATTAATGAGAACTCTTTAATCCAAAAGTAAATGATACTGTTGCTGTAACCGCTTATAAAGTGTTAGCTGGAGTTTTTGTTAGTCAAGTTCATCTAAATCTGCTAGTGTATCTAACACTACCTTCCCCCCTGAATTGACAATGCAGCTGTTCAAGGGTGTCTCCATTGCTCATCCATCCAGCGTGGAGACACCCTGATATAGAAAGTGTATTACTGGTCAGATCTCCAGGTGGAAATAAAAGGGAGAAATCCTAAAAAAAGAAAAGAAAACTATGCAGCCACCACATTGAAGGAATAGTAAGTTGCAATATATTACATTTTTGTTTTGAGGTTTAATACCACTTTATTATGTGCCTTTTTATATCTGCCTGGAGTTCCCCTTTCATATTTCTTAGATCTTTTTTATTAGCTGTTTAGAATGTTGCAATCATCGCTTGAATTGTTAAAATTCTCAGAACATTTATTGAATTTTTTGATCATACCAACAGTATTTTTTTTCTATATATATGAAAAATTCTTGCACAATGTTTTTGAGCAGGAACATTCTTTAAGACAAAAGCCATTTCCTAAAACCGACTTTTATGCCAAAATGATTAGAACTTTCCATTAACTTCCACCCCGAAGTGTTGCAGCATTAATTGGCTCACTGAGGGGATTAAACACTGCAATGTTTAATTCAATTCCAGTGCGGCTACCATTACAGAGATGCATTTTCTGAGCAGTCTTTTTACAGTTTAAAATTTGTTTTCTACCACTAGATGGCCCTGGTGTTCCAATATAGTTTCACCAAATCAAATTGTAGGAGTCAGTTTTATTAGGTGTGTTTGTTTGCTCACAATATACTATAATTATGTACATTTATAAAGCTATGTGTTGTCCTGCATTGAATATTGTATCAAGTACACCATGATTCCGAAACTTCAAAACACATAACATGTATTTTTAGTAAAAATAGTGAATTTAATTAGCGTGTTCTCCGCAGACAAAGTAATTTTGTCATGAGAAAGGTATAAGGGTTGCTATTTTTGAAAAAAGCTAGTAGCCTTGGCTGTGTCTGTAATTTTGATTTACAAACAAGGAAGAAGATTGCTGTAAATGGGTGTCAGAATTCCTTATCTATCTCTATACCTGTTCTGGGTCAGCATATGGAATCCAGATCATCAGTATGACAGCCGGGGGAACAAGAGCTCTCAAAAAAGAGATTGGCCATGGCAGCCTCCATCATTCTGTCATGTCAGGCCACGTACACACGACCGAGTTTCTCTGCAAAAACCAGCAAGAAACTTGCTGGGAGATATTTTTTTGCCGAGGAAACCGGTCGTGTGTACATTTTCGTCGAGGAAACTGTCGAGAAACTCGACGAGCCAAAAAGAAAGCATGTTCTCTATTTTAACTTGACGGGAATGGAGAAAATTGGCTTGTCGAGTTCCTTGACGGCTTCACAAGGAACTCGACAAGCAAAACGATGTGTTTCGCCCGTCGAGTTTCTCGGTCGTGTGTACGAGGCCTCAGAGTCTCTTTAAGGACGGTTAATAGTAGCAACATATTGTAGTACCTTATGTTGGTACTAAGTACCAGCTCCTGGTAGCTCTTTTATTCTTTTTTATTACTCAGTCAAATTAGTACTTTTTTTTATTAGTAGCATTTGTGTCTTTTTTTTATTAGTAGCATTTGTGTCTTTTTTTGTATTATTATTATTAGTAGTGATAATAGTAATGATAGTCACAGAATATTATTATTTATTTTTAGCATTAGTAGTTTCAGTGATTTTGATAATTTTCTATTAGTTTTAGCAGCAATATATGAAATAAAGATAGATATAAGGAATTTAGATATAGAGAAACACTGAGCCATGGCTGTCTTCCTATTCTTATAAATGTTGGTTGCCCGGCTATGGTCTGACAATTGTTCTTTCTTCCTTATTCTTCCTACTTTCTTCATTCTTACTACACTTCTTCTCCCTACATTTTTTTATTCCCTTCCTTCTATCTTTTTGTACTTCTTCTTATGTCTTCTTTCATTCTTATTTCTTCTCCTGTTTTTTTTTTTTTTTTTCATTTTTCCTTCCTCTTTCTTCTTTGTCTTCCATTTTCTTCATTCTTCTTTTTTGTGTTTTCCTCTTTCCTTATTATTAAAAAATTATTAAAAATGTCCTCTTCTTTCTACGTCTTGTTCTTATTATTCTATAGGATTTATATTGCGCCAACAGTTTGTGAAGCACAATTCTTCTTCTCTTTTTTTTCTCCCTAATTACTTTTTCTGCTTCAGTCTTCTTCTACATTCTTTCTTCATTTTATGTCTTCTCATCCTTTCTTTTTTTCTGCTATCTTTTCTTTAAAATAATTTTCTTCCTTTTTTCTGCTTTCTTCCTTCTTTTTTTCTTATTCCCTCTTCTTCATCTCTTTTACTTTTTCTTTTTTTTTTACTTTTTCTTATTTCATTCTTCTTTTTTCTTCTACATTCTTCTTTCTATTACTTCTTCTTCATATTTCTTCCTTTATAGTGAATTAGATAAGTATGGAGGGAGATGAATAAATGACACAGAGGTTGAGAATGGTCATATAAAAAGTGCTTTACAGTGATTTAGAAACTAATCAAAAGATCAACTTTGCAATAATAATATTAATAAAATCTAATATAATGAAAAAAATAAAAAAAATGTGTCATGCCACGTACACACAACTGTTTTTCATGTCATGGAAAAAAACAAAGTTTTTCTCAATGTGATTCTTGTCAAGCCTGCCTTGCATACACACGATCGTGAAAAAAAAATGCTCGAGCAAAGCGTGGTGACGTACGACGGCACTATTAAGGGGAAGTTCCATTCGAATGGCGCCACCCTTTGGGCTGATTATGCAAATTTCCCTTCTCATAACTTGCTTCTGAGCATGCGCGTTTTTTTCCCCGTCGTTAAAGCTTACACACGACCGTTTTTCACGATGAGAAAAACGACGACGAGAAAAAATATAACGGGTTCTAAATTTTTAATGGTAATTTTTCACGTTGAGAACAATGCTCTGGAGCCTACACACGATCGTTTGAAATGACCAATTTAAAACATTTCATTTTCCTCGTCATGAAAAACGGTCGTGTGTACGCGGCACTACTTTTTCCTTTTCTGAACTGCTGAATTTACTTTTAAAGTAGATGTAAACCCCTGACAGTTTGTTAATGCAATGTGAATAATAAACAAGTGCCTTTTTTAACAAAATACTGTACATTTTTACTCACCTTGTCATTCTTCTTTCCCATTTCAGTGCTGCTGATCACCTACAGCCTGTTTACAGCGATGTTCTCTCTGTACTCCACTGATGCCTTGAAATAGTGACTTGTACTCTCCATCGTAAGCCTGTGAAAATGCTGCAGCTCAACACCGGACAGGAATCAGAAGGTTCTAACCTAAAACAGGAAGTGTCTGCACAGGAACCTTCATGGCAGGATCAACAGGTATTGTATTTGATGAAACGCATGCAGAAAGTCCTTTTTATACTCACCTCTCCTGCAGCCTGAGGGTCCTATCTTTGGAATTTCACATTTAAATCCTTCACAGAGTAACTTAGTTGTGCGAAACGATCTGCCACAACTGTGCAACAGGTATCATTCCTGTGTCTTTTTTTTAACAATTGTTAAAACTTATTATCAAAAGTTATTAACAAATGTTAAAACTTTTCATGAAAGGGGTTGTAAAGCAATTTTTTTTTCATAATAAGCATCATTTACCTGCAGACATTTCTCTTTTCACTTCCTCATTGTTAGTTTTTGCTCAGAAGTTGCTCTATTTCTTCTCTGTTCTGTTCACTTCCTGCTTGTCTGATTGTTACTCACCACCGTGACGGGAGGCTTTACTGCGGTGGTCAGTGACGTGCTCGCCCCCTCCTGGGAACTACATCTGTGCGGCAGGACGCTCTCTACGTGTTAGAGACTTCAAGGAGGTGTGAATTACTGGGTGTGGCGCAATGCATACTGGGAAATGTAGTTCTTACATGAACAAGCGCCGCAAACCAGGAAGTGAATGAGAGAACAGAAACTAGAATGCCGGAGGTGATATAGATGAAGGAATTTAATAGGTATTTACTCGTTTTTTAACAGAATCATTACACTATTCTGTCTGTCTACCCGGCAGACATTAATTTTAGGCAAACAATTGTTTTCCTTTACAACTCCTTTAAGGCACAAAACCATAGAGAAAGTAAGTCATAGATATAAATCAGACAATAAGCCAACATGTTTCAGTACTTATAATGCATAATAAAGAGCAATCTTACCCAAGCCCATTATACAAGCATCCAAACAATTAAAATTATAATAAAAAAACAATTTAAATAACAATACCAATACAGATCAAAGGCAACCAGACTGGATGTACATAAAAGTAAACATTATTGGAACATTAACCTGATAGCTGCCCAAGAACAAACTAAAAAAAGACAGGAAGCCAGTATAAAAAGAGAGGAAACAGAAAAAACAGGAGATATAGTATAAGGCCTCATACACATGACCGAGTTTCTCGGTCGTGTGTACATTTTTCGACGAGGAAACTGTCGAGGATCCCGTCGAGCCAAAAAGAGAGCATGTCTTCTTTTTCCTCGACGGGAATGGAGAAACTTGCCTTGTCGAGTTCCTCGACAGCCTAACAAGGAACTTGAGGAGGAAAACGATGTGTTTCGCCCGTCGAGTTCCTCGGTCGTGTGTACGAGGCTTAAGACAAAAAGAGAGTAAAGAAGAGAAATTGGGAGCAGCTACTCAACATGTACAAAAATAATGAAAAGTCACCCGTCACTCAGTAGTAGGTAGGTATCCCACTCTTGGCAAGTAGCATTAAATGTATTCTTGTGACCTTTTATTTTGTGCGTATACAGATTTATTTTTAATTTTTTATAATTTCTGCTGTGCTTCTCCAAAGTAACATACCTGGCTGTACTTGTTTCATTGTGTGAGATGCACCACATAGCTGGAAGATCAGCTATATGAACCCGTAATTGTACAAGTTTGTGTTACATGAGTGACCTTTGTCGCTGGATTCATTTGACTGCACAATGTAAAGCATTTTATGCTGCAAGGTTTCTTTACCTTGCCATTATTACTATACTTAGAAGTTTTTTCTCTAGTTGGCTTAAGTTCAAGGTTAAGTGGTTCTTTGAAGGCCAGAACTGGGGAATGTTAGAAGATTTATTTCAGAGTTTAATTCTCTGCAGTGGCAGGTTGTAGCTTTTGATTTTTAGCTATATATTTTTTAGCACTTTTGTATAGCATCATTGATATATAGCTTTTATCTTTTTTCTCTTTGTATTGTGGGAAGGACTCTGCCTGGTATTCAAACACATTTGATGGTATCGGTTTGAATGCATATGATGGCTTGTCTGGCATGTTCAGGGTCAAATCTGGAATGAAGATTTGCATTATAAGGGGATGAATTTCCTTCCACAGAGATGGTAGATTTACAGTCTTTGATGCAAACATAGGAGTTGATTAGTTGATTAGTTGATTAGTTGCCATGCACAGCTGGTTTTGCTAAATTCCCCTTATTGTCTTATTTTACAGGTTATGACCTGGTTTACATATATTATGACAATGGGGTTGATTTACTAAAATTGGAACACTCAGGATCTGGTGCACCTGTGCATGGCAGCCAATCAGCTTCTAATTCCAACTTGTTCAATTAAGCTTAAGGACAATAAAAGCTGGAAGCTGATTGGATTCTATGCAGAGCTGCATCACAGTTTGCACT
Organism: Rana temporaria; assembly: GCF_905171775.1. Classification (NCBI taxonomy): domain Eukaryota; kingdom Metazoa; phylum Chordata; class Amphibia; order Anura; family Ranidae; genus Rana; species Rana temporaria. The sequence continues at coordinate 36,067,970 of NC_053501.1, read as the reverse complement.
CTCCAGTTTTAGTAAATGACCCCCAATGCGTAAGTAACCTTACATGAGATGACTATTTTTACCGATGATTGGGAAAAAAAAGCCTCCTGTTTTACTCTACTGTCCATAGGTTTAGGCCTATTGGGCCTAATGGTTGAAACATCCATGGTGGTTTAATATCCTCATTGGTATCAAAGAAATGTACAGAGTTATACACAGCTATAACCTTTGTGGCTTATGAACCCATTCCAATACTCGCCTGGCAGGTGACTGCCTTGGTGCCTCCATGGTGGCCATTGACTGACCCCGCAAGGTCTCTAAGGGGAAAGTTCTGGCTTGGACACATCTCACAGCAACGGCAACCTCTTATTTATGTTGATTTTGTTAATGAATTTACATCAATTATTACAGCTACTTTATGTTACCTATACTTTTTCATTGTTGTAGAAGTCAATTCCCTCGATTTTGCTCCTGAAGAAGCGGTTGGCCATGAAACATGTTGAGACCGACTGACTACATGCACATTTCTTCCTTGGACTAGCATCCTTGGTGCAAGTGGTATTCACTGTATGTTTGTAGTACAGCCACATAGAGAAATTATTTTATATTTCTTGTGCTTTTCTATAAGATGTTTTGTAATGTTCAACAACTTTGAATTAAAAAATTGTGATTTTTAACTGATTGTAATGTCTTTTACTGTACCAAAAAAATCCTGCTGCCCCATCCTCCATTTTTTCCATTATATGATATCATAGGACGTAGGTACCGTCCTACTGAAAGTCACACACCTGATGTCCCTGAGCTTTTTGATTACAGGCGGTCCCTGGGTTGCAAACAAGACAGGGACTGTAGGTTTGTTCTTAAGTTGAATCTGTTTATAAGTTGGAACAGGTACATTTTTTAAAGTGTAGCTCCAGACAAAAAAATCTATTTTTAAACTTTTTGGATAGCATAGGGAAGGGTTATCACATTATGTAACATTTATGTTGCTGTCTGTGCCCCTGTTCAGAAGATTTCACTTCACTTTCTGTCCCAATGACAATTGGGTTTTGAAATTTTGGGATTATTAGGGAAACAAGGATTTGTGATAAAGCATCAGTGGATTTCCCATATTACCCCTTATGCCCTGTACACACAATCTGACTTTCTGTCAAAAAAAGTTGGATGTGAGCTTTTGGTCAGCTATTATGGGCGTGTGTATGCTCCATCCAACATTTTCTGTCAGAATTCCCACTAGCAAAAGATTGAGAGCAGGGTCTCTATTTTTCTGATGGAAAAAGTTCTTGTCGGAAATTCCGCTTGTCTGTATGCAAAAAAAAAAACACACATGCTCAGAATCAAGCAGAAGAGCCAAACTGCCTATTGAACTTCATTGATCTCGGCTCATCGTACGTGTTGTACGTCACTGTGTTCTTGACGGTTGGAATTTCAGACAAGATTTGTGTGACCGTGTGTATGCAACACAAGTTTGAGCCAACATTCAGTCAGAAAAAATCCACGGTTTTCTTGTCGGAATTTCCGATCTTGTATACGGGGCATAACAGGAGAGAATTTCCCTTCCTATGAGTAGATTTCCTCTCACTTCCTGTTGTCTCCCTTCGTTTGTAAGTAGGAGTTGTTTGTTAGTAGGGGACTGCCTGTATATGCAAATTATTATTATCATTATTATACAGGATTTATATAGTGCCATCAGTTTGTGCAGCGCTTATGCAAATGTACAGAGTTGATGGAATTATTCATCTGTAATATGCCCCATGGTTTTAAAGTATTAAAGCAGAACTAAACTCTCTCAATCAGCATTAACTATTTGAATCATTATGCCGCTAGCATTAGTAAATAGATATTATATTTACTTGTTTAAAACTTGTTTTTACATGTCTTCAGTTGCTTCCTGGTTTTTGGCCTAGGCAAATGATGTTATACACCCCAGGAGCCTTCGGCACCTTCAGCAGGGGAGGAAGGGTTTCTGAACTAAGCACATCCTTCTGCCTAAATACCCGAACTAAGGACAGACGGATTCCAGGAAGTAAATGCTACATGAATCATCCGCTCTTTCTCAAGATGGTCACAACTAGAAATGCTGGGGGGGGGGGGGGGGGGGGCGGTTCAAAATGATTTCTAAATAAAATATAGCATGGAGACATTGATGTATGCTGTGAATATTAGAAATTAATTAAATGGTGTTTTCAGTTTATAGTGCTCAGATACAGCTAGGGTCCACTTTAAATACTAACTAAATGTTTTTAAGATCATTCCATCCATGCACAGAAAATATTGACATTGTAGCAAAAATAAATATGTGGTCTCCATTGTCCAAATGGAATGGTCAGCCTTAAATAAGTTGGCATACTGCAGCACCATTAGGATTTTAATCACTTGCCGACTGCCTAACATAGATATACGTTGGCAGAATGGCACGGGCAGGCAAAGCAAGGTACATTTTGCTTTGAATCTGCCACCTAGCGGGCACACACGCCGCGAGCTGCGTGACCCACGGACTCGATGTCCGCCATTGTTCCTAGATCATGTCACAGCGTGGCAGAACGGGGAGATGCCTATGTAAACAAAGTATTTCCCTGTTCTGCCCAGTGACAGGACAGTAATCTACTGCTCCCTGTCATTGGAAGCAGTGATCAGTGTCGTGTCACTGGTAGCCCAGCCCCGGTAAGCCCAGCCCCCTGGTAGCCCAGCCCCCCCACAGCTAGAATCACTCCCTAGGACACACTTAACCTATTCCTCGCCCCCTAGTGGTTAACCCCTTCCCTGCCAGTGTAATTTACACAGTAATGAGTGCATTTTTATAGCACTGATAGTTGTATAAATGACAATAGTCCTAAAATAGTGTCAAAAGTGTCCGATGTGTCCGCCGCAATATCGCAGTTATGATAAAAATCACATGTATGTCTCTTGTATGTGCATGTGGGTGCATTCATGTATGTGCATCTGCATGCACATACATGCTCATATTAGACAACTGTTTTTATATTGACTATGGTTTTTATTCTTCTTTCTCTTTACACTATATGTATTTATACTGACTTTTCCAAATTATTTACTGGTGTTCATGTATTTTATATACAATGTTTCTTTTTTTTTTTTTTTTTCTGCATTTATCAATTTATTTAGTGAAAAAGCAACCAATCAAATGTAACCTTGTTCCAATTATTTAAGATCCGAGCAAGCCAGATGCATTTAGTTCCCTGACACAGGGATGTTTTCATGCAGGTACTGCAAAGCCAGATCCGCCCATTTCATTTCTTGCTCTTTAACAGACTCCACCGCCCCGCCGTTATCATGTTCAGGCTCTGGAAGTTCATTCAGTGGAACTGTCACATCTTCATACGGTAATTTATTTTCCTTCCAGGAGTCATCAACTAAATCTAAAATCCGACCGTCCTTCTGAATCTCGCTATCCATTGAAGATCTCCTCCGCTGCACTACACAGATGTCACGTGACCGGTGCTCCCGCAGTGTTGCCAGGAGACGCGCTGAAGAGGGCGGGGCACAACGAGCCCTGCAGGAAAACGTTTTGTTGCCTGGTGACGCGGGAAGGGAGGCGGGACGACTGAGGAAAGAGGGCGGGAGACGTCCTGTTGCCGGGTGACGCATTAGGAGGCGGGGAGAGTTAATAAGGCCTGCCTTGTTGCCTGGCGACGTGTGAGGTGGGCGGCTGAAAGGAGGGGGGAGTCATGTGACTGACCACTGGGGAAGATGTATGGCAGGGGTCGGGGGCGAAATCGAAGAAAGGTCACGTGATGGCTGGCGGAAGGAGACGTATACCAGCTCTTGATCGGTCAGGACATATACAATGTTTCTATGCGATTATTGGTCCAGGTCTTTGTGTGTATGGGAGATTTCTCGATTTGTACGGGAATTTGGACCTTCAGTTTGATTTTGTATTTGAATCTTTACTCAGATGCTCTTTGGGGGCTGAAGTTTTGTGATTGATCGGACTGTGTACTATTGCTGATTATCACCACCCCCAGAACACCTGCAGTTACTGGGGCAGTCTATTTAAGATCTATCAGTTATTTTAGTCATTGTAAAATGGTTGTGTGAAACGCATCTACGTGACCTCGTGTTGCCGTCTTTGGTGT